>NC_028643.1:37379826-37570982 GCF_001406875.1 Solanum pennellii | reverse complement strand
TATATATATATATATATATATATATATGTATGTATATATATATATATATATATATGTATGTATATATGAAGTAATGTACTGGCATATGATCTGCTATGAAATTTTTAAATATTCCACTAAATTTACCATGACAAATGCGATGAATGATAACTATTGGATTGTATAAGACCTTTGAGAGGTCAAGTACACCATGTTACTTCTAGGGGGTGGTCCACGTTTCTGACAAACATAGTATTAGAGCATGAGGTTTTAAAAGTATTTAGGGTCAAAGAAGTCTCATATTGACACGTTTAGTAGAGTCTTGTATCATTGGTTGTGATTTGCGACACATCAAATAGTACGAGAGGCTATAGGAAGATAGAATTTCCCTTCTTTATCATTGTCATATTGTGTCATAGAACTTAAATCTATACGATCTCTCTCTGATATGTTTTCTTGTCCGATGGTCTTTTAGATATTATTGCTTGGATGAGATTTTCTCTATGCTCGAGCGAGAAAAGGTGAGTTTTAATTAGTATCTTGGCTTTATGGTTGAATGAATATTTGTGAATGTGAATTTTTGCATGTATTGATGATGTGATATCAATTATGGCTATATATGAAATTTATGTGAAATAGTATATTATATTGAGAAATGTATGTCATGATATAGTTAAAGCATGTTAGAAGTTCTTATGGTTAAAAATGACTTCTTTTGGAATGACGTGTTCCCATATGGTTTTACATGATGGTAGCCTAATACTATGATTTGAACTTTAAATTCTTAGTGACTACCTATGGAAGCATGTTAACATAAGAATATGTGCTTAAAAGTGTTCAATGTTTCCCTTTGTATATATGTGGTCCTTCATAAGTTTCTTAGTATAGATTGAATTCTTTTGTATAGACTTGATCCTAGGTGTGATGATAGTATGCTTGTCTTGGTAAAGTTTTATATCTAATATTGTCATGCTTTGCCATCAATTGCCTAAATGTTGCATTTTTGGAATTTCGAAGCATGTTCACCGTAATGCTAGGCAGCTTACTGTATGATTTTTGGGAAACCAACTAAATTATTCTTTGATTGGATGTTTTTGAAATGTGTATAGAGTTGATGCATATGAGCATGATAATGAATGTAAAAAGGTGATTTGTTATTTTTAATAAAGAATGCAAGACTTATCGCATGATGAGTCGTAGATTTGTTTCTAACTTCTTATTGTGTTTTGAGTCCCTTGATGTTATGGAATTGATAATTTTCCTTGAATTGAGGGTAGTATTCTTAGGATGATGATGTGGGTTTGTTTGACCTCGAATTTACCTTACTTTTATAGTGAAAGAAAAGATAGAGTCCTTAAGGGTATGTCTCCATGTTGTCTTCCCCTAATGATGTATGACCTTGATTTCTATTGTATCATTGAATAACTTATGTGGTTAATTAGTACAACCTAACTTGATAATTAAACTATAAATTGCCTAAAATGACAAACTTTAGAATGCCTTGGTGTTCCTATGCTATCTTTCCGTAAATTCCTTCTAAAATGGTAATCACTTTAAAGTGATGAAAAATGAAGGTTGTTATGTTAAGATCCTCTTAAGGATGGGTTCAATTTCTCTTAATTGGGTCTACTTTATGTGGAGGATGGTGATGGAGTAGTAAGGTTGTAAATATTTTCTATATAGACCTTATTTTGTCTTGAACTTGAATCTAACAATTTTTAGTTAGCTTGTTCATGATAGAAGTCTTGTCTAAAGTATGACGTGCATGAGCTTTATATATTTGTTATGTATTGATTTACATTACCTTGAAGATATTATGAATGCTCCAAAGTACATAAAATAATTCTTTTTTATAAAATCCATGTTTTCTCAGGTTGATTTGCATCTTGATATGCTAGTTATGCATTTGACTTCATGAGATAAGATAATAAAGGTGGTTGTAATCACTTGTAAGGTGAAATGTCTATCCTTATAATGGAAAGTTGAGTCTCTTTAAAATAATAGATGTAAAGTATCTTGAAAACTATGTGACTTTTATGATTTGGAATGCATAATTGTAGGTCCACTCTTAAAAAGTGAAAGCATGTTTAACTAAGTGTTCATGTGTGTGACTATGATTTGTGTTATTTTCAGAATTGATGCTTACTGCAAAAGCTATTACTATGTTAAAAATTGACATTTTGTGAAATTACTTCCAATTTGTAGTGATGTGCTCTGTGTGATTTACAATTTGGACTTCAGTTTGAAGGAAACATGAGCATGCCTTGGTTTAAAGGTTGAGAATTTATCATTTTAAGAGGGAATTGACCTTGTACTTTTGTTAGGTGTGAACTCATGATACATGTAAGCGTGTTAAGGAGAAAGACATTCCTCCATGGACGCCACTAATCATAGTATGGTTGAGTACGACCTTGATGGCACTAGGTCTAACTAATAAATATTGTTGATTCAATTTACTCAAGTCTATGTGCATTGAAGTATTAGTGCCTAATTTCTTCTTGAGTGTTGTTGAAATCCTCCAATGTATGACTTACATAATGGTTGCAAGATAATCTCTTAATGGATTGAAGTGTAACGACCATGTTATAACTAGGAGAAGGATGTTCCTCCTCTAAATATGATAAGAGCCTTTGTGTTTTATGCATTCAAGGGTGAGTGAATGGATGTTTTACTTGCTTGTATGCATTGAGTGATGAAATTATTTTATGATTTTATAAATGTGATGTACTGTTCTATGATTAATTGATGTCCTTGTTGTGATTACAGTATTTTAGGTGTCATTGGAGGACGAATGTCGCCAAGTGGGGGATATTGTAAGACCCCCAAATGAGTTACGGTGTCTAGAGCCTAACATGTTAATAATAAGCTCTAAGGTCCTAAAATGACTTATAATATTGTATTGAGGCAGTGTGTAATGTTTGAGGTGATTTTGAAATCAAACGTCAAGGGACGACCAAGACGTTCGACGACTAGTCACATATGTTCTCATGTGTCTATCCCTTCTAGTATATTGCATACAATGATATTATGAAATCTTAAAATGAAATATAATGGTGTTTATTGTAATTACATAGAGTTTAGTGAAGTTTGGAGGTCAAACGTCTAAGAACGTCAAAGACGTTCGACAGTTAGCCCCTGAGACGTCCAAGTGTATCTTGACGGGGACTAGCCTGTTTGGACGTGTTTCATGTATTTGTTTTGGGTGAAACTGATGTGGTAGGTCTGAAACTTGTTAAAGTTTGTATTTATATTGGAATCTTCCGGGTACTATCTCTAACGGTCCCCGCAATAGGCCCGACAAGAAGGACGCAAGGTCTGTCATGACACTACCGTGTAATGTCAATCGACGAGCCAAACGACGCCCAGTTTGTTGACAAACTGACCATTGGTGGGGTCTCATTGATTGAAACGTAGCCTGTTCAAGGATAAACCCATCATAAAGCCACGTTTCAATCGACTGAAGCCACACACGGCCCGTCAATGGACCTACAACCCGTTTATGGTGGCCGGCAACTGGTGCCATGCACACTTTTTCATTAAAGGGGTAAAAAGGTAAATTCACCACACGTCCTAAACTGACTCTAATAGATTTATTTATATATTTCTGGGTGTATATAAGTAATCTAAAAAGTGACAAACGCATTCTCAATCCCATGCTCACGAAATAACACTTCCCTCCAAAACCAATTCTCTCTAGAAACCTCCATTGTTGTAGAAGCTCAAGAACATCTTGTAGATTTGATTATAATGGATTATTCATCAGGTTTTGGTGTTTTCCAACTAGAAAAGGTCAACTGATCCTTCATTTCTAAGTAACCTTTCACTTGGAGTGTTCTTCTCAAAGTTTTCAAAGAGAAAAATATATTCAAAGTTCTTCTTCTTCAATCTATCCATGGGTTTTTTCTTAAAACGTTTTTAATGGCTAAATTATGATGAATTTATTTTAATTTATTTCTTTTAATGTGACTTTGATTCAATTTCATTATGAACCCATGTCCTTTAAAAAATAAATTTAGCCCTTGCAAAGGCATTGTGATCATGGATTGTTAATGGTTGAATAGCGATTCTCTTACATTGAATTTTCTATATCTACTGTTATTTACATGAATTGATAATTAATTGATAATGAAGGATCCCTGAGGATCAATATATGATTACTTGAGCACGTCTAAACATGTCTTTATGTGATCACTATAATATGGATGTTTTAATGAATAATAGTGGAATTTTATTATGTTGTGGTTCCTGTAGAAATTGTTTAAGGTTAATATTATGATTGAATTGTAAGTAAAAATTGTGTATTATCAAGGTGAAGCAGATTTAATATGAGTTGATCTAACATCTTTTAGTCTATCGAATAGTAACTTGTGATCTTGACGTTAGGTTAGTTGTTATATGAATCGATCATGGTTATATGTCCTTCGCTATTTCCTAAAATGTATTTTGATTAGAAATAATGTTTCATTGATCTAATGAGTATCAATGCATGATAGTTTTAATAGAATTAACCTTTGTAAATTTATCTTCCATGAGTTCCCAATATGAAGCATGCTTACAGTGAATTCGAGTTTACTGTCAATTGTATTAGGATCTCGTTTAGACTATGATTTCTTTTGATACTGACCTACATATACATTATTGATTAATCTTGTTTGATAAACAAGACTAGGGAAATTGAATGATTATTTATGCCTATATATTCTCTAGAGCAATAGTAATGTTTGCACTAGTTGTATCATGATAGACACTTGTAAATGGTTTCTTCTATGCTTTAAGTACATTTAGCTACTTCTCTATACATATATTATCGGTGAAAGGTTGTATTGATAAATGTTGATTGAAAAGGGTTAATGAATTGGTAAGGTCTACTCTTCCTCCCTACTTTTTTATATTGATGTGTTGATGAAGCCTTGTATGGCATTGTGTGGTATGGTCCACTTATGGTGGTGGTGGTTACTTTATTGTCATTATATATGTGTTTACCAAGGCCCTGAAGTACAATTGGTAAATATATGAATTAGTTGTTATGATGATCACCTTACGTGTAACTTGTGCATAGCCTTTCTACTGTAGTTGTAAATATAGGTTATTTAACCATTGTTATGAGCATGTAAATGTTTATGTTAAGATCATGTGTAGGTTCTTACATTAATGAATTCCTTAAGATTGATGACCCCTACCCATGTACCCCTATGTTAATATATAAATAGATAAGCTTAAGAGTCTTCAATGTAATGTAAAGACTGTCTTGCCTCCTATGCTAAATTGTGTTGTGTGGTCTATGATTTTTTGTGCATTATGGTCTTAAGAGGATGGCTTCCTCAAGATGTTATTGATAGCGAACATGTGATCATGTTGACCAATGTAAAAACACACTCACACAATATGCATGATTACAAGTAGTATAGGTCATGGTGTCTAAATGAAAGGTAGTTCTCATATTCACGAGTGTCTACTACTATGTATGTTAAGATGATGTTTATGAAAGTATGATATGTGTTTCCTTAGCTAGGATTACTTGATAGGTGTACTTGTATGAGCAAGGATGTGGGACCTTGCCTATGCATTGCTCATGTGTGCCTTCATAGCATAATTTCTAGTTTTTATTTCTCTGTGTATGAGTATGAACGTATGAACATGTGTGACCTTAATGAGCTATGTGAAAGGATTACTCACATATATGTATACACACACACACAAGAATGATAATATAGTCAATAGAGGACCCTTGAAAGGTGTGCTAAAGTGTATAAAAGTAGATAGTGCTAATATATATGGTATGTCTATGTGAAAGGATTTCTCAAATGATTTA
Organism: Solanum pennellii; assembly: GCF_001406875.1. Classification (NCBI taxonomy): domain Eukaryota; kingdom Viridiplantae; phylum Streptophyta; class Magnoliopsida; order Solanales; family Solanaceae; genus Solanum; species Solanum pennellii. Next base: position 37,565,191 of record NC_028643.1, on the reverse strand, counting down.
GGTTGATGAACACTCATCTATGACCTATGAGCTAAGAATATGAAGGGATGAATCCTTAGCCTATATTTTATAAAGTAATGTTAATGAAGACTTTTAATAAAGAGAACTTATCTTAGCACTGATTGAACATGATAATGGGAGGTGATGGCTTCTGATAGAGGAAGGTTCACACTGTTGTTCTACTTGTGGTGTTGACTCCCCAAAGAGGGATACCAATCCACTAGATTCCCATGAGAGGAGGCCTCAATTTCCAAATGGCATGTAGAGGAATCATACCTATCTCTTAGTTCCATAAAGTATGCTTGTCACACAGGATGTAGCAATGTGATATCAACTTAGTATGCTAGAATGTGTTAATGTTCTACCTTGCTTAGGTGAAGTATCGTGGATTCACGACAGTTTTTATGCTTTTTCCTTATATTTAGTGTTTGTCTAGGGTCTTTTTGTCGTAATTTTAATGTGTTTTTATCTGTGTTTTGCAGGAAATTTGTCCAAAACAGAAATGCAGAAAACTGTGCAGAAATGACCCACGAAGGCATGGACGTCCTGTTGTTCCATCGACGGTCCATAGGTGCTGACCATCGACTAATGGTTCGAGGATCTGGACGCAACTCGGGGAATTCTGATCAAGTGTGGGGATACAGAAGGATAGACGGTCCGTCGAATGATCGACGGAGCGTGCAGGCAAGTTGTCGATGTGATCTGAGATTGCTTCAGTACCTGGTTTTGGAGAACGCTAAGTATTAACCTACGTAGGCAGTCAATGTTCCGTCGTTCCATCGACGGACCGTCCGTGGAACTGTCGATTGAAGAAGCATTTTGAGACAAACTTTCCTTATTTTGAACTCCTTTTAATTTAGGACTTTTTTATTATAAATAGGGTAAAATACCTCATTTTTGGGGTTACACTTTTTATTATTTTTCATACTTTAGTTCTTGGGAATTAATTTTGCACCCTGGGCAATTATATTAAATTCGCGGAATAAATTATCAATCATTTTTCTATTTTAAGTGTTATTTTTGGATTTTATTCAAAACATATCAAGGTAAGTACGTGAATTATTGTTTAACAACCATGAATTGTGTATTCTTAGTAATGGATAACTAAATCCACAACTAGGCTTTTGGGAACCATGGGTGATTAACAAGGTAAAACTAGCTAAATAACAATTCTAGAATAGATTCTTGCATGTATTGATAATTCTTTCTTTTAGAAGTCTCTTTAGAACTTGCCCTATTTCTACTTGCCGAACCAACGGGGTCATTAATAGGAAAAGAATTATCGACATAGATTCAGTGGACACTATCTAATAAGATAGTTTTGATTGGTGTGAAGTAGTAACTAAGCCATACATCGAATATGATGCTTAATATGAAGTAAAGGTAAGGGTTAGTAAATTATACACACGTAGCCGGACTAAGGTACGGGGTGAAATTCTTTAGTTGTAGGACAATAAACTAGAGATACCTTACTTATCTTTTTGCATGTAAGACACTAGGAAAGAATTGTTAGAGGTAGGATTACCGCGTTATGAACATATGGGGAACACTTACACCCTAGTTTTTCTCATGACTTGATAAACACTAATCTTTTAATCTTGCTACTTGTTTTACTTAGAAATAGTTGAACACTTTTTTTCACAACCCCCCCCCCTTTTATTAGCTATTTTCGGAAAGGACTAGACTAAATAGACGTAATCGTAGATTAAAGTTAACAATAAACCATTTTCCTTGTAGGATCGACCCCAACATTATAATTGGGTTATTTACATGATACGACAACTTATTCTTCTTTATGGAAGTATAAGTTGAGCATATATACTTTTGGCGCTGCTATCGGGGAAAGTGGCTTTTAGATTAACTTTAATAGCAATTATTGAAGTTAAGTCAACAATTTCCTAATTTTACTTTTTATTTTTATTTTTATCTCTTTCTGGTCTAGGTCTAGTGTATGCAACGTACATGGAGTCGACGAGAACCAATACTTTAATTTTATCTATTACTGAACCGTACACTCCACATAATGAACGATTCACGCAATCCTTCTACAAAAGAATGCTTGCATGATTAGGCATATTTAGTGTTGAATGTGTGGCTTTAAGCATGATATAGAGGTGCACCATTTCATAACCCTCTATCTAACACTCGAACTAGGTGTCCGATTAGCTGGTAGGGTAATGAGGTGTTAAGAGAGTGTGAGGAAGGTTTATTGTTCCACTGTTTGTACCTATCTAGAATTTTCCCGGTTAGTCGTACAAAATATTTTTTGTGTTTGATAATTAAGAAAATATCATAGGACCTTGTTCAAATTAGACAATCTTTTTCATATATAAAAGTAAACCAAATGAAATTGATCCCTTTTTAATCCAAATATTTTGAGCTTACAATGGAGCTTTCTTCTAAATCCTAACACACCTTTCCTGGGAATAATGTGTTGGACTTTGTCCCTCCTTTGATAATTTCACCTCAACATAGTACAAAAGCATAAGTTGAGGGTGGCTAATGCAAAAACCGATCTCGTCTTGGCCCTAACAAAATCGTGGGTATTGTGTACCTTTACTCATGGCAAAGAGAAAAGTCGAGGATGGCTCCCGAAAAAAGGGGTTGAAAGGATTAATGTAATAAAAAGAGAGAAGTGACTCAGTCAAAGTGGAAATCAAGTGAAGAAAAAAAATATAAATGAAGCCTCTAAAAGAAGAAGAGTGATTTGCACAAAAAGGAGAAAGAATGGAGGAAAAAGGCAAAGAATACAAGAAAAGGAAGAGTAGGGTAGAATAGACAATAAAAGAGGTAGGACGATTAGTCGTAATGTCAAGGATAACCACAAGTCACTAAAATTTACCCATATGTATCAATATTGACACAGAGCCTACGCTACAAGCAAAGAAAGTCCTATCGTGATCCTAGGAGTCTAATATGGTGAACTTAAGAAGTTAAAATAAAGGCATGCCTATGCGAATAAGTACCAGGTGTGAAGTTGTTTTGAACGTGAGTGTTGAATAGTGATCCTTATAATCAAATTTCAAATCACTTTGCGAAAAATGAGGATATCTTTTGAAGTTAGAACACTAGTTGCAATATTGGAGAGTTGGTTCCTTTGTGAGAGATAAAAGAGTAGAGGTGTTGGTTGTGGTGAGTCTATGTCATGGTCTGATCCACATGATTGAGCATAGTGAGCCTAAGAGTACAATCATTCAATAAAGCAATGGAAATAGTTGGTATTGATAGACATATGATTGTGAAAGCTTAAAAGAGGATAATTTTGTACAAAGGTGATGTGGTGAGTCATAATGCGTCGATTGAGGACAAACGACGAATTTAAGTTGAGGGTGTAGATGTACCGTGGTATCACGTTACTTTCAATGCCTTTTCCTTAAGTTTAGTGTGTGTCTAGGGCCATATTGTAGTAATTTTAATGTGTTTTATAGGAAAGTTGTCCTAGACGGAAATGCATAGAATTGTGCAAAATTTACCCACGAAGCCATCGACGTCCCATCAACGGACCGTAGGTAGTGACTGTCGACTGAAGGTTCAAGCATCTGGAGGCAACTCAGGGAACTCTTACCTAGTGTAGGGCTACAAAAGGATTGACGGACTAGCAAGTCGCCGATGTGATATGAGACTGCCCAAGTACCGGGTGTTGGAGAAACGCTAAGTATTGAACGACAGAGGCGGTCGATGGTCCGTGGTTCCATCGACGGACCGTTTGTGAAGTCGTCGATTGAAGACGCGTTTTGGAACAGACTTTCCTTATTTTGAACTCCTTTTAGTTTAGTACTCTGTTATTATATAAATAGGGTAAAATACCTCATTTTTCGGCTTAGACTTTTTATTATTTTTCATACTTTAGTTTTTGTGAATTCATTTTGCAACTTTAAAAATTATATCAAATTTATGGAATAAATTCAAGTAATTTTTTGTATTTCAAGTTTTATTTCTGGATTTTCTTCAAACTATTAAATGTAAGTACATGAATTATTGTCTTACAACCATGAATTGTGTATTCTTAGACATGGGTAACTAAATTCACAACTAGGGTTGTGGTAACTATGGGTGATTAACAAGGTAAAATTTGCTAAATAACAATTCTGGAATAGGTTCTTGCATGCATTGATAATTCTTTCATTTAGAAGTCTTTTTAGCGAGTGCACGCATTAGAACTTGCCCTATTTCTACTTGCTGGACAAAAGGGGTAGCTAATAGGATAAGATTTATCAACATAGATTTGGTGAACACTATCTAATAGGCTAATTTCGATTGGTGGAAAGTAGTAACTATGCCATACATCGAATATGATGCTTAATATGAGTAAATGTAATGGTTAATAAATTATACACACGTAGCCGGACAAAGGTACAAGGTGAAATTCTCTATTTGTCGGACCAAGGAATTAGAGATACCTAAAGTATCACTTTGCATGCAACACACTAAGAAAGAATTTTTATATCTAGGATTACCGCGTTATGAACCTATCGAGAACACTTACCTCCTAGTTTTTCTCATCACTTGTTAAACACCAAAGTTTTAATACTGATACTTGTTTTACTTAGAAATAATTGAACACTTTTGTTTCACAACCCCCCTTTTTTATTAACTATTTTCAGAAAGGACTTCACTAAATAGACGTAATAGTAGATTAAAGTTAAGTCTAAATAATTTTCCATGCGGAAACAACCCAAACCTAATAATTGTGTTCTTACATGATACGACCTCTTATACTTCATTTACGGAAGTACAATTTTAGCATATCAATGTTTTTTAGGTAAGAACACCTTTCGTTGGTATAAGTCTCTAGAACACCAAATTACATGTTAGCACCTATGGTCTTAGTGTCAGTTAAGGCTATAATTTCAAAAAAGTAAAAAAGGAAAATTTAGGTAATTGAATAGGATCCTAACTATGAGGACTTAAGGGAGGTTACTTAGGATAGGTGGAAGTAATGAACCCATCTAGACATGGCACATGTAACTCCTTTGGAAGTCCTAGCAAGGTGTTTTATTGTGTATGATGATGATTATGTTTTTATACATGGCATGGTAGCATTTGAATATTTTTGATGAAGATGTGCATGGTATTAGTCTATGTAATGTGTTCTTATTTTTATATGCACTATGTGAGTCTTAATTACTATATGATGATGATTATTCACATGAATGGAGTTGTCCTTATGTTTTATACTGATGTATGAAGTTTTAAGTTTGTGGTCTCATGAAGAATTCACTAAGTAAGTGTGAGGTTTTGGGGCTTCACATGTAAATTGCACTAATATACTAAGATTTGGGTCATGAATAAGATCTTATAATGACTTACTTTAAGTAAAGCAAAATTATATGCAAATTGATATATTTTAAGTTAATGTCTTATGACCTTGACTTGAAAATGCCTTGCAATGTGCTATACTTATATGATGATGTGTGATGAATAATTTAGTTTAAATGTATTCTTTATTTGTAGCCTAAGGTGATCCATCAATTATCACTAGAGGGTTATTTGGGAAGTTAGTGAATAAAAGAAAAGATCGCTCACTCTAATGTAAAAAGTACTCACTGTAATGTGACTCAAAAATGATTTAAATTCTATATGTGATCTTATACGATTTTTGGTCTTTGAATATGTCTATATGAATATGTTAATGATATAAATGCTAATGGATAAAGGTTTTATAAATATTTTTTCAAAAAGGCATGAAGTATGATTTCAAGAAAATGTCCCTTTTTAATGCATGTTTTCGCATGGTTGCCGTAATTAGTGCATTCTTGTACTAATCCCATTCTTCTCTACTTTTTACATTGAGTGCAGGTTATGGATTCTTAAAGGATGTTTTAAATTGTCTATATCTTGATAGATGATTGCCATGCTCAAAAAGAAAAGGGTCCTTTAGTTCTAAGGATTCCCTACTCATGTCTTACTGTAAAATATTTAATTGTTATATAGTTATGTTATATGTTTTAAGGGTCGTGTCCCTAATGTATTATATTTTTGTTGAGTCTATGATGGAAAAGAGACATAGTGTTTAAGAATGTAATATGCTATATATATATATATATATATATATATATATATATATATGTATATATATATGAAGTAATGTTCTAGCATATGATGCGCTAAGAAAGTTTTAAATTTTCCGCTAAATTTAGTATAACAAATGTGATGATTGATAACTATGGGATTTTATAAGACCTCTGAGAGGTGAAGTACGCCATGTTACTTCTAGGGGATGCTCCCCGGTTGTGAGCGGTTGCAGGCAAGTGGAAGATTAGAAGGCAAGTTTGGGAATCTACTCTCTCAAGATTTGGTATGTCCTCATATGTTCGAGTTTATAGTATATGTTTCCTTAGTTTTTATTCAAGACTTTATAAGACTTATTATGTATTTCATTTCGAATGTAAAGGGTCGTGTCCCTACGTTATTTAAGTTGTGACGATGAGACTACTATTATGTGCTTTACGAAAGATATCTCCATAGTATTATTAATGTCATGAAAATTTTTAATTCCGCACAACTTTTCATGTCTTCTGTAACGAATAATATCTAAGAGGATAGTAAAATACCTTCGAGGTGTCAAGTACGCCTTGCTCCGACACAAGAGTTGCCCTAACTTCGAGGGGGTACTTGCGGGTCGTCAGAAACATGGCATCAGAGCATATAATTTTTTGGGATATAGTTTAGGGTCTAAAATCTCACAAGCCACGTCTAGTAGAGTCTCTCTAATCGCTATGATTCACGATACATACATGAGCGAGAGTCTATAAGGTCATAGAATTTAACACCCTGTAACCAAAACAGACCAAAAATCAGTTTTTCAGAAAAATCTGCAAGTGCAACCAACGTGACCATCGATGGACCGTAGCCTGACCCACGGTCCGTCCTACACATCAATCGATGGGGTCAGAAAACTCAAAAAATTCTCAGCCCAGAAAAATTGGTTAAGTCTTGGTTGACGGATTGACCTACGGTCCATTGGTTAAACGGCGGTCCATAGTACATGACCGTCGATCGATACCCCCTTCACCCACTCTCTAACAAGGCCCACAGATGACCATCACTGTTAGTAGGTGGGGCCATGGTCTGTAGGTCTTACCATAGGTTTGATTTAGCAGACAATTAAGGGGGGGGGGGAGTGCAGTTGGGTAACCTTCTAATGGTCCTAACTCTTAGAACAAAAGGAATTAGGTGTCCTTTGACCAACCCACAGATAGATAATTTATTTAGATATCCATAGCCACCGACCTTACTAAAATCAGATCTCCGATTAAACTGTTATGCCCGTTTTAGTAAAGTCTTGTTGAACAGGACAAACCTATGTACCCAACATGGGGCGTCAATCAAACGACATACCATCTATCCTTGCCTTAATTTGGTCCGACAACAACTTACCAAGGGGTCTTTTGGTCTTTTCCCACTTTGTTTAAACCTAAGATACGTCGTATTGACCCTAAATCATAAGATTTTAGTAATATTGAGCCTCGAAACATAATTAAAACTTACCTAAGTTAAATCATTAAATCAAAAGTTAGAGAATTAGAAGCAAGAAAGGAAAAAACAATATCAAGAACCTTAGTTCAAGAATGAAGAAGTTTCCTGCAGTTCCAACCCCGAAATCTAAGTGTTTCTCCGTGAATTTCATCACCCAGGTATGTGGGATTTTTCTAGTGGGTTCCTTTTGCCCATTGGGTCCCTAGTTTTCAGTCAGTTCTTGATTCTCTTATCATGATTAAACCTAGGGTTTCTAGGATATCAGCAGAAATTCATGATTTAGTTAAAATATATGTTCCAAATGAGATTATCATTTTCTTACTTAGATTTTCGCCTGAATTTCATAACCCTAACTTTTTTTTATTTTGTTCTTGAATTACACATGCTAGGTCAAATATTTAAATTATTAAGTTATGCATGCCTCAGTTTTTAATGCATCATTATCAGATTAAATGCTGCACTCCTAGTTTGCATGATTAGTTTTGAGCTATCCAATATTCACAGAAAACTCAATCATAATTAGTAAATTAAAAAATTCATGGGAAAAGCGTAATACCGAGTTGGACTAGGGTTAAGCGCACCAATAGTCCCTGAACTACTAGCCAAGTAGGATGTAAGTCGCCACTTTAGGAAATCAGTTCAATGATCACGCTAGCATGCCTTTATACCTCTGGCAGGGTATATTGGGTCCTCTCGGAGGGGCGTATACATCGCACTACACATTTAGATCATGTGGTTTTATTGTCGTTTATTAGTAGCCCCCATAATTCAGTCACACTCTATGCATTGACCATTTACCAGTATATTCAGTAGTCAGTCTCGGGATGTTATAAATTGGTCATTGCATCACGTTAGCTCAGAAATCAACATATCATGTACATTTATTATGCTTGCTTTTGAGCTTGTTCAGTTATCTTTTATTCTATCTTTATTCCATCCTATATGCTTAGTACCTTTCAAGTATTAACGCATACGTGCGCTGCATCTTCTCATGATGTAGGTTTAGGTTCTCTACATCCACAACACGCATAATTCTATTTTCCGATCTTAAGTTCAACAGATTCAGTGGTCAGTCCTCATTCTTTGAGGACAATAGTCATGAGTTTCTTTTAAGTATCTAGTCTTTTAGTTTCAGGTTATGCTAGATTTAGCTGGGGATTGTCCCAGTATTTCTAGTAAGTTAGAGGCTTATTTCACACAAAGTTAGTTTCATCTTAGTTTTGAGTTAATGACTTCATTGTATTGAACTCATCAGTCTTCATAATATATCTGTTATAGAATATGGTATTCCCCATCTTTTGATTATAACATATGATTTAACTTTCGCATCAGTTTATTATATTTAGTATGCTCATGAACATGCCAGTAGGGTTAGCTTGGAACCACTAGTGGTCCTACGTTCCGTTTCCGCGTCTAGGGGGTTTCCTCGGGGCGTGTCAAAACTTGGTATCAGAGCACTATGTTCAAGGGTGCTAGGATGTCTGAAGAGCCGCACTAAGTAGAGTCCTTTTCATGAGTGTGAAGTGCACCACATCTAATGAGATGGAGCTTATGAAGTGTTTTAGGAAAACATCTCTTTCTTGTTACTCTTATCGTGTATCAGGTATGATCTTATACAATTCTAACTTGAAGCTCTACGTTTCAGATCATCCTACTAGTAGAGCTAATGCTAGGAACAAGAACGCCAGGAATGCAAACGTAACTCCTCTAGCCACAGTTGAAGAATTTTCCAATGCTGAGTTCAGGAATGCCATACCGATGTTGACTCAGAGTATTACTAACCAGAACAATTTGGTTCATTCCCATGGGAATGAAAATGGCGGATCACTAGCAGCAAGGGTCCGTGACTTTGTTAGGATGAATCTGCCTGAGTTTTTTGGATCACAAACTAATGATTATCCTCTGATAATCTTGGATACGATCAAGAAGATCTTTGAGGTAATTCAAGTCACTCAGAATGATTGGGTTTAGTGAACATGATGCCAGTTAAAGGATGTTGTTCATATCAGCTAGACTTTTTGAAAGGAGAATTGGGGTGCAAATGAAGCTCCTATCACTTGGAATTACTTTAGTGAGACTTTTCTTGACAGTTTTTTCCCAATAGAGTTGAGAGAGGCAAAGGCTCAGGAATTCAGGAACTTAAGGCAGGTTAACATGGTAGTAAAAGAGTATGGGCTGAAGTTTAACCAACTCTCTAGGCCTACTCCTCACATGATTGCTGACTCCATGGCTTAGATGAACAAGTTCTTGTACAAATTGTCGCATTTGGTTAAAGCTGAGTGCAGGAATGCTATGCTACTTTGAGATATGAACATCTCTAGGATTATGACTCATGCTCAGCAGGTTGAGGGCGATAAGCTTAGGGAATAGGATAAACGAAATAAGAAGGCTAGGAATGGGAACTATGACTATTCTCAGCAAAAATCAGGTGGTGGAAATTACTCGCAGAGTCAGTAGAAGTTTTCAGCTCCAGCCCATATCGTCAGCTAGTGTTCCATCCTCCAAGAAAACGTATAACCACAAGGGTAGAGCACCAGGATGTATGTCTCAGGGAAGTGTTTCAGGCACCAAGACATACCCCACTTTCCCTAAGTTTTGTAAAAACCATCCATGGGAGTGTCTTGCAAGAAAAGAAGGATGTTTGGGGTACGATCAGTCTTGTCACAGGTTGAGGGATTATCCTTATAGAAAGGGTAAAGGAGGTGTAATGGTATATCACAGTATACAACTTCAGCACCACCAGCAAGTCGCCCAACATATCCGGGTAACTCATCCGGTACAGGTGGCGGTTAGCGCCAGAACAGGTTGTATGCTCTTCAGGCTTGCTAGGATCAGGAATGCTCTCCTGATGTATTTACTAGTACGTTTTGTGACTTTAAAATTGATATTTATGCATTGATAGATCCATGGGTTACTCTTTCTTTCGTAATTCGTTACATAGCATTCCAATTCAGTGTTAGTGTAGAAACCCTCTCAGAACCTTTCTGAATCTCTACTCCAATTAGTGACCCAATTAAAGCTAGACCTAAATTTCGTATAGATTTATAAGTCATACGTTAAATAAATCTTGAAGAATAATGTTGCCTACTTAGATCGAAATCAAGATCTTGGTATACATATAACATGTATAAGTGTTATACTACATAATCTTAGGAATATATGATTCACTTAAACCAACTATGAATGAATCCTCATGGCTTGTATATATAGACCCATATCTAGCATACATTTAAAAATAAGTGAATCTAAGATATATGTAATGATATAGCAATAAGGGTAAGTACGAGTGTAAAACACACTAAATGGCCAAGTTCATTGGCATAGTATGAAATGATTATCACGTAATGAAATGATGAAACCCTAGAAGGGTTATGTAAGATTGTGAAACACACAAATGTCCAAGTGCATTGGCATATGATGAAATAAACATTCACATAAAAAAGTGTGAGTAATTATGAAGAGAAAATGTGGTAATGTTGATGAATGTGGTGACAACGTGATATTAGACTAATGTAAAAGATGAGAGCAATCTCAAATGAGCCTAAGTAACTGTAACCAAAATGTACTCACCTATGAGAGTGTAAAGTTAATGAAGAGACCAGTCTCTATGAACACTCTAATGAAAGTATTGAGATTAACACACTCAATACTAATGATGACATTACAAATAATATATTGAGCTATGATGTCCTCATACTAGAAGCCATCTTCCATGACGTATGAGTTGAATGTAATCGAACTTTATAATGACCACCGATGGACTAGATATGAGCGGTGATGCCTTCTTTCGGAAAGGGCGTAGGTTCACAAAACTCTCATGAGATGAGACTGTCCAACATTCCGGTTATGGATCTCCTTATATCACCTAGTCTTCATACCTATACTTCTAATATAGGGATCTGGCGAGGTTAAATTCCCATGTATGCTATCATGTTTTGGGTCACTTTGGCCGGTGATTGCACCTATTTTAGGTGTGGGGTTTCATGACACTTAATTTCATGATGCTCACATTATCTATGTCGATTAAAGTTAATGTTTCCAATTAATGAATGAGGCCGGCCTCAAATGATGCACATTATGAAACGAATGGTACCAAATGTGTTAGGATAGGATAATCAAGAGGTGAGTTGGAATCAAGTAATGACATTAGGTCATTCTTGGACATTGCACAACGAATCAGATGAATGTCTTAAACTAAATCTTAGGTATAGCTGGGGTTTACACTGGACAATGAATGAAATGAAATAAAGTGCGTATGAATAAATGAAGCAGACTCTGTGTTTGCAAAATAAGACTCCCTAGTTGAGGCCCATATGTTGAGCCCTCATTTTTGGGAAGTCTTAATCTCAAGTCCATGATTCCAAGTTCTCATTGCATACGAATGAATGATATGCACAACGTTATGTGTTATATGCATTATGATAAGTGTTATGTGTATGTTATTTTGTATTGTGTGCAAAATGTTATGTATGATGATGGATGTTACTCTCATGGTATAACTTTCCTAATCCAAATTCTTAAAGCTCATAAACTTCCCTAATCCAAATTTTGAAAGCTCACTCACTTGCCTAATCTCAATTTGGCAAGTCCACTGACTTTGCTTACCATAGATCATGTTATTAGGAAAGAGCTATTCTTTCTGATGCATGTGCTTGGTGTTTGCTTGCATATACCCATACATAGTACAAGTGTGTACTAATTCCATGCAATTAACCTTTTTTAGGTGCAAGCACAGGTGGACGTTAGATCGTACGGTAAAACATTACAACTATCCGGATGTGGAGCTTTCACCCAGACATTGTAGTCCCTCATGCTTTGGAGGATGCTTGCCCATTATATTCTAGATTAGTTATAGTATTCAGATAGTGGAGTATGTTCCACTAGAGTTTCTTTCCTCTTTTGTTCAGACATTGTATAGGTGTAATTTTGGGAAGAATACATTCAATACTATATTAAACTATTTATTTCATTTGATGATGGTTGATAGTGAACAATTATAACTCTAATTTAATGATTAGTATGTTTGTTAAGAAACAAAAAGTTACAATTTTTTTGCTAAAATTAACCTAGACGATGTTAGAATGACATAAGTAGGCTTGTCTGCGACATTTGAGAGGTTAACGACGCCGGTCTCGTCTGGGGTCTAGACTCCGGTCTTGAAAAAGTTTGTATCAGAGTGCTAGGTTAAAATCCGAGGATAAAAAGTTTACATCAACCACATTGAGTACTTTCTAAGTCAGGTAAGTAAAGTGCACCATTATACTGCATAAGAGACTGCATGATGCGTAGGAAATTTTCCCTTCTGAAAATCTTATCGTGCCTTCTCTAATGTCGGATTTGTTTGTGTAAGAGCGTATCTAACATCAACTCTTGCAGTTTAAAAAGGATGAATACAAGGAGAAAATCAGGCGGGGAGATTGGAGGAGCAGCTACTGGAGTAGTTCAAGTTTCTCCCCAGGCTCTAGCTGCTGGAATAGATATGCCTATTAACTCAGCTGGGTTGAAAGATATAGAAGGACAAGTTTGGTACAGATGGCCCAAGCTAGCACTTTACAAGCTCATGCTATTGGGTTTGATTGATGTGGAGAAGTCATTTTTGCATGCTACCAACTAAAGGATGTAGCTCAATCCTGGTATAAGGTGTGGCAAGATAGCATAGCCTTAGGAGGGGGTCCTATTACTTGGAATCTTTTCGAGATGGCTTTTCTAGGGTTGTTCATTACTAGATAAATTAAGGAGGATAAGGTTGAGGAATTCATTAACCTTAAGCAGGGATCGATGTAAGTAAGGGATTACTCCCAGAGGTTCGCAAGACTTTACAACCTAGGAGAGGCCACCTTGTAAGAAGTGTGGCATACTGCATGCGGAAGAATGTATGATGGACTCTAACGCTTGTTACAATTGTGGAAAACCGGGTCACATGATGAAGGATTGTTTGAATAAGAGAAGTGAAGAAAAAGGGAAGGAGAGAGTTCAACCTAATGGTCCAAGTGAAAAGGCTCCAAGGAGGGAACGTTTCTTCGCTCTCAAGTCTAGGGGTGCATGGGAAGGCACCTCTGGTGAATTCTCGGGTGAGTAGCCTTAATTTGTCATTCAGGTATTTGGCTGTGTATAATGTTTATGCACTAGTATGAGGTTAATATGTTTTAAACATCATGTTGGTTCCTGATTTGTATGACTTACATGTATAATTTTGTTGTATGCTTTGATGAGACTAGTTTAGAAAAGAGTTCCTTAGTCTCTTAATGTAAAGCTAGTAGTAGGTTTCAAGAATGTGCACCATCATGTTAATATGCAAATTAGATATTAACCAATATGGAGCATTGAATTACCTATGTATTCATACATTCTATAGATGAATTACTTAGTGTTAGGAAAGAGTAATGTCATTCGGGGACGAATGTTCTAAGGGGGGGGGATAATGTCACTACTCTAAAAATGGATATGCTAAGTAATGCTTAATATGTCTACAATGCCAAGATTAGACCGGGTTCACACGGATTGATGCGTGTAGAACCAGACCTTAGAACCCTTGCTACATCAAAGCCAACTAACTTGGGGAGTTAGTTGATCTATGAATGGTTGAGTCCAACCATGTAGGGCTCTCGAATACGAAGATTTTCTTGAAGGAGTCTTTATCGGAGTTAAAAAGGGAAAATCGTAGGTTTGGAGGGTCTAGGGGTAAAATGTCCTTTTTACAGTCTAAGGGTAGTATCCTAATAACCCTTAATATATAACTAATTATTTAATTAATAAGGTGGAGGGTCATTTTGGGAGAGAGGGCCGAAATTGTACTCTTGAAGTGATATGTTGCTCCACCCAGGTTAAAAACATAGGTGAAAGCAATGAATTAAATTGTTTTTAACTTAAGTTGATAAATTAATGTAATTAATTTATATTTATTATATGATTTAAAAAAGGAAATCAGATTTTTAATAATTAAATAAAACCATATTTGACTAAATTCTAAACTAGACACCAAACCTAATAAAACTCTTCTCCCCCACACTCATCTCTCTCTCACGTCTCTATCACTCCATGTCACGTTTTTCCCTGCCAAATAACGTTAAAAAATAGTAGGTAAACCAAAAATCTTCACACTTGAAGAACTCACAACGAAAATTATAAACAAACAACTAATCAAACACGTTAGGCAAATAGAGGGTTTTTAATTAAAGTTTGTCTGGAAGCTATTGGATTTGGACTTGTGTTTGGAAGGGTTCTTTGGGCAGCAAGTCAAGGTTTGAGCGTAAAAAATGTATGGTTGCTCTTATCTCTTGGTACCTTTCCCAAGAGACCCCTTAAAGATTAGAATATTAATTCCGAAAACTAGAATTTGTTCCCCGTTGCATGTCCCAATCACTAACTCCCTTTGAATCATAGGTTGGTTATGTTTGTTGTTACAAAACTAGGGATAAAACGTGTTTTCGTGATTATTATGTGTTTATAGATATGTTTGGAATTATTTGACCTATGTTGATGTTTCCTAAAATGTAACTACGTGTGTATGTGTCTATTTTCGTGGCTACTGTACGTGGTTTAGGACATGAAATGGCATGATAGTTCATTATATTTCATTTACACATGTTGATGTAAATGTGATGTTCATATGAATTGAAATGTGGCTGATTTGAGGGATAATATCCTGTCTAAGAGAATGCATGAAAACGCACCTAAAACATTCAGAATGCATTACGAAATTCCACTAAGAGCTAAGGTGTAACTTTATGAAAGGATGCTGAAAAATTAAAAGAAAATTTCCAGCTTATAGTGATGAATTTCGTTAAGCAAAGACGGTTCAAAATGTTGAAAACAAGAATTAAAACAAGTATGGTCATGGAGGATTGAACCCGTGACCTCACCATGTTAAAAATCATGAAAATAAAAAAGTAAAAAGAAATGTGGTTAACGGTATTCGAATCATGGTATTTACTGGAAAATGTAACTCAAAAGAAAAAAAATAAGAAATGAGATGAGTGGGATTCGAACCCACAACCTCTCTATCAGATTTAAGGAGGAGAATAGATGAAAAATAAAGGGGGAGGTGTGTGGGAATCGAACCCACAACCTCTTAGGCAGATTAAGGAGGAGAATAAAAGAAAACTAAAGGTGGAGGCATTTGGGAATCGAACCCACGACCTCTTAGGCACATTAAAAAGGTGAATAAAAGAAAAATAAAGGGGGAGGCGTGTGGGAATCGAACCAACGACCTCTTAGGCAGATTTAAGGAGGAGAATAAAAGAAAAATAAAGAGAGTCTGTATAGGTTTGATCCCACAACATCATAGTCAACTCGAAATAGACAAGGAGAAATATATTTTTAAAAAAATAAAAGGGGCTGTGGGGGTTTGATCCCACAACCCCTCGGCAAAGTAAGAGGTAGTTCAAAGGAGAAAAATAAAGAGGAAATATATATTTGGGCTCGATCAAGGGTCCCAATGTCATGTGGACCAAAATAAAATAAATGAAAAAAAAACATGTAAGTGTCGTCTAAGGGATTCGAAATTGGGTTCCCTTGCCGAAATTCCGTATTGATTCATAAGTCATACGTGAATTAAATCTTCAAGAATATTGTTGCCTACTTAGATCAAAATCGAGATCTTGGCATACATTTACGATGCATAAGTCTTGTAATACATAACTTTTGAAAGATATGAATCACTTAAACGAACTATGAATGAAATACGAGTGTAAAACACAATAAATGACCAAGTGCAATGGCATACGATGAAATGATTAATTTGTAATGAAACGATGAAACCCTAAAAGGGTTAAGTAAGAGTGTGAAACACACAAACGGCCAAGTGCATTTGCATATGATGAAATACATATTCACCTAAAAAGGGGTGAGTAATGATGAAGAGCAAATGTGATAATGTTGATGAATGTGGTGACAACATGATATGAGACTACTGTAAAAGATAAGAGAAATCTCAAATGAGCCTAAGTAAATATTACCAAAACCTACTCACCGATTAGAGTGTAAGGTTATTGAAGGGAACAGTCTCTATGAACACTCTAATGAATGTATTGAGATTAAAACACTTAATGCTAATGATGAGACGAGAAATCATCTATTCAGCTATGATGAACTCGTACTAGAAGCCAACTTCAATTACGTATGAGTTTAATGTACTTGAACTTTATACTTAGCAACGATAGACTAGCTATGAGCGGTGATGCCTTCTTTGAAGAAGGACGGAGGATCACGTAACACTCATGAGATGAAACTGTCCGATATGATGGGTATGGGTCTCGTTATATCTCCTAGTCTTTGAACCTATACTACCAATATAAGGATTTGGCGGGGTTCAATTCACATGTACCCTAGCATGTTTTGGGTAACTTTGGCCGGTGATTCCACCTCTTCTCGTTGTGGGGTTTCATGACACCGAATTTCATGATGCTTATATGATCAATTTCATTTAAAGTTAAAGTTCCCAATGAATGAATGAGGCCAGCCTCAAGTCATGGACATAATGAAACAAATGACACCAAAGGTTTTAGGATAGGATAATCAAGAGGTGAGTTAGATTAAAGTAATGACATTAGGTCATTCTTAGTCACTACACAACGAGCACGATAAAAGTCTTAAACTACATCCTAAGTATAGCATGTGTTAACAATGGCCAATGAATGAAATTAAATGAAGTACTTATGAGTGAATGAAACCGACTCTGTGTTTGCTAAATCAGACTCTCTAGTTAAGGTCCCATATGTTGAGCCCTCATTTTTTGGAAGTCTTAATGTCAAGTCCATGATTCCAAGGTCTCATGGCATACGAATGAATAATATGAGCAACGTTATGTGTTATATGAATTACGGTATGTGCTATGTGTACGCTATTCCATGCTGTGTGCAAAATTTTAAGTATGATGATGCATGTTACTCTCATGGCATAACTCTCCTAATCCAATGTTTGAAAGCTCATTAACTTTCCTAATCAAAATTTGGAAAGCTTACTCACTTTACTAATCTCAATTTTCCAAGTCCACTGACTTGACTTTCCATAGGAGAGAGCTATTCTTTCTCATGCATGTCCTTGGTGTGTGCTTGCATATACCCATACTTAATACAAGTGTGTACTTATTCCATACAATTATCTATTTTTAGGTGCAGGCACAGGTGAACATTAGATCATACGGTACAATGTTACAGCTATCCGTACGTGGACCTTTCATCAAGACTTAGTAGGCCCTCATTCTTTGGAAGATGCTTGACCATTATATTCGAGCTTAGTAATAGGATTGAGCTAGTGTAGTATGTTCCACTAGTGTTTCTTTCTGCTTTTGTTTAGACATTGTATTGGTGCCATTTTTACAAGTATACATTTAATGCTATATTAAACTATTTCGTTCATTTGCTGATCTTAATGTTAAATTATTGATGGTGAACAATTATGAATCTAATACAATGATTAGTATTTATGTTACGAAACAAAAAATTTCATATTTTCCGCTAAACTTAACCTAGACGAAGTAAGAATGACATAAGTAGGCTTGTCTGCGACCTATGAGAGGTCAACGACGCCGGTCTCGTCAGGGGTCTAGGCTCCGGTCCTGACAGCTTATTTGTAATAAAATGTCCTCTTTTGCATGTTTTGCATAATGCCATAGTACAATATTTGTACCTACCACATAATTTTCTATACTCTATAAGTATAGGTTCGAGGCAAGAAGAATGTTTGAAGGCAAGTTTGGAAATCAACTCTCTAAATATTTTGTAAGTTCTCATATATTCGAATAGATAGTCTATGTTTCTTTACTTCTTGTATATGACTTATTATGTATCTTTCTTTCAATGTAAAGGGACATGTCCCTATGATATTTAAGTTGTGTCTTTATGTTGGCTTGTGACGATGAGACTACTATTTAGTCGTTTATAAAATATATTGCCTCGTTATTATTATTATAGTGAAAAAGTTTTGATTCCGCACTACTTTCGTGTCTTATGTAATGAACTCTTGATATTCCCTAACTACCGGAGTTTCACATTGTAGGTTCTTAACCATCACAACATTGCATAAAAAACCCTTGGATATCATCTTAAAAGCCTTCAAGAAGGAAATAAGCTTACTCCTTGTCTTAGAAGTTCCCCCTTCCACTCTAGAATAGGTTCATTAGGGAATTGAAACTTCACTACCCTTGTTCTACAATCTATTGAAGTAAATCATGCATGAAGCCAATCCATATCCAAGATGATATCAAATTCAAACATGTCAAATTTTACTAAATCAACAAGAGTAACTCCATTGGGTAGAATTACAAGACATTTCCTATAGACTATTTTTCCAACCACAGAGTCACTTATTGGAGTACAAACCGAAAAGGGTTCCATCAAAACATCGGTAAGTAATCAAACTTCATAGTTAAAAAAGGTGTAACAAAAGAAAGATTAGAACCTGGATAAAGAGATGCATAACCATTAAAAAGAACATGTAGAATGCCCGTCAGAAAGTCGAGAGAGTTCTCTTGTTCAGCCTTAGCGTTGGGTGCATAGAAACGGTTGCTTTTTCGAGCTTCAGAACTAGGACCGCATGGCTTAGTTTTGACATTACCCTTACCTTGACTTCATACATTAGGAAAGTCTTTCACAATATGGACACCTTTGACACAACCATATAAACTATTTGTCTCAACAAGGCATTCACCCACATGATTCTTATCACACTTAACCCAAGTTGGTCTCTCTTTTGTTGAATACAAATTTCTCCCCTTTTTAGGTTTAGGATTAGAACTTCTATCATTGTGATTCTTTTCAGAATTAGAACATACCTTATTTTTAAAACCTCTTCTTGAACATAGGCATGTCTTGAACATCAAAAGACCTTACAATCTTAACTTCCCTATCTTCTTCCTTAGACGACTATCCTCAACCTGTTGAGCATGAACCATCAACCTAGAAAGTTCCATATTTTCATTAAACATATATGCACGACATTCTTGTTCAAACTCTTCGGACAGGCCCGTTACGAAATGACTCATCTCATCCCTATCATTCAAAATAGAAGAGGAAGCATATATAGACAACTTAATAAACTTCAAGAAGTATCCCTTTACACTCCTACCTCCTTGAAGAAGGTTGATAAACTCCTCAACCTTAGATTCCATTTTTCCCTTGGGAAGAATCTGTCAAGAAATGCCTTTTTGAAGATATACCATGTCATGGAACGAATTCCAAAATACCTACTATCCTTCCACTGATTGTACAATGTATGAGTAACATCCTTGAGTTGATAGACAACAAGCTTAGCCGTCTCATTATTACTAAAACACATAGCAAATGAAGTCTTGTAAACCTCATCAAGGATGTCTTGGGGATATTCATCAACCTTAGATCCAAAAAATATAGAACGATTCATTCTCGTAAAATCCATCAAATGGCTAGCTACAGTGCTAGCATGTTGGTACTCTCGAGGAACAACCTCCCTGTTAGCTAGTGTAGTATTGGCCTGAGCTTTGATGGTGATGGCTTGAGACATTTAAAATAGGGCTGCCCTAACCTTACCATCCTTCATTGCCACAGGATTGACCAGAACTTTTTCGTTTGCAGCAGCTTACACTTGAGAATGATTTCGTTTTCTTTGAGGAGTTTCTTCCGCATTCACAATATCATCTCCTACTCTCCAAGCACTTGTCCCTCTTATGTTCGTCTCTTATAACAAAAATAAATGGATTAGATAATAAAATA
Organism: Solanum pennellii; assembly: GCF_001406875.1. Classification (NCBI taxonomy): domain Eukaryota; kingdom Viridiplantae; phylum Streptophyta; class Magnoliopsida; order Solanales; family Solanaceae; genus Solanum; species Solanum pennellii. Next base: position 37,545,023 of record NC_028643.1, on the reverse strand, counting down.
CACATTGTGTCAAAACTCTAGGGGAAAAACATAGGAGTATCAAGAAAAGAGAAGTTTCCTGGTCATCACATAGCCTCTCATCCATAATTGTGGTGTTTTTCACAACTATGGATAAGTTACTATCTAACGTGGTTTAGTGAGACATTGATCCTAAGGATATTAAACCTCATGATCTGATACAAAACATGTCACAACGGGAGAGTTCACCCCAGATGCGAGCGGCGTTGTCGTCCTCTAAGTGGACTCAAACAAGCCTCTTAGCATTCGTCATAACATGTCATCACTAAAAATTTGAGGAAAATTAAATACATTGAATGCTATGTTGAGTATATTTAGACTTCATATTAAACATTAATAATAGCATACGATACTCTAAAACTTATCTCATATGTATAAAACCATCTAAAGAGTAGGAATTTCGACTTAGCCAATAAAAAGTCAATATGCCATAGAGGACTTAATATAAAAGAATCCAAATAACATAATGGAAATATAAATATTCTTAAAATCTACTGAAGTCTTCATATGATATAGTATGAGAAGATAGAATCTCCGAACATGAGTACCTACCAATACTTGGAGAAAGAGTTCAAATCTTCTTCAATCGACCTTCTTAATATTCAATGGCTGGACCATACATTTGTAGTAATATAATGTAATGGGGTTAGTATGACACATTTACTGAGTATGGGTATATGAACATAACATTTATGGACATGCATGAAAAAGAATCAGTTTTCATTTCTTTGGAAAGCATGCTAAGTCATATGAATATCTTTAATGCACATACATTAGAACATATACAAGTTAACGATTTCATCAACATACAATATAATCATAATAAAAAAAATGCTATCCTAGAGTAATGTTAACATTTCATGTCCAATAAATCATATAAACGTAACTAAGAAAACACTTACTGATGATCCCATCCTGAACCTACAAGTGTAATGGTCATGTGAAGCCCCATAACCCCACACAATAAAGTAGATAAGATAGGAGACCATAAGTAAAGCTTTGCTTCATATAACTTGTAACATGGTAGTCATCATCTCATATAGAAATGTAGACCAATAACATGTTCATCAACATAACCAACAGTTTATACGAGTAACATCATATATCATAAGCATCATACCTTTCATGTTATCTTATTACATAAGAACAATCTCCTAGGACTTCCCTTAGAGTAAACTTGTGGAATGTCTAGGTAGAGTCCCACACCCATACCTATACTAAGTACACTTCTCAAGTGAACTTATTCAATGTACATTTATTTTTCTTTCATTTTACATGAGGGAACATACGCCTTAACTGACATAAACCATGTGAGCTTAACCTGGAATCGGGTGTCATAAAACCCCACACCGAAATATGGTGGTCTATGGGTCAAAGTAGAGCCAAACATGGAATATCTTTCTAGGTAGATCCACTAGCTATTATCCTATGGTGGCAACATAGTTCAATAACTAGGAGGTGTATTAGAGACCCATAGTTCCACATAACATGGTAGCCTCTATCTCATGTGAGTCATTGTGAACCTACCTTCAAACTAGGGAAGGGACACCTCTTATATCTAGTCCATCGGTGCTCAGATTAAGTCCTTTTCATGAATAAATTTTATGGTGTCTTTTATCATTAACTTCTCATAGTTCATGGGAGATTAACTCCTTGTATAAACATGATCATGAGCTCTTTGGAATAAGATGAGAATTTCCTTTTAATTTAACCCTTTGAATATGAGAATAACATAACATAGTCATCTTTTGTAAAGCGTACAAGAGAATATCGTATCTTGCTTTTATCGAGTTCTTATCATGATCTCATAAATAATATGTTCGTAGCCAATCAAATACACATAGAAATATCATACATACTTTCATAACGTAGCACCATGATTTATAGGATAACATAAATATTGTACATTAATCACGACTTTAGAAGACTTACCTCTCGCTTCCAAGTTCCTTATTCAAGAATTTACATTAAACATACAACATTCATAACCATAAAATAGTGAAATACTAAATAAAATAACGAAGAACCACTGTTCAAATCATATACAAGACCAATACATAATGTAGGATAAAGGAAACGGTCATTTAAGAGTTCATATTATCAGGTAGTAGCTATAACCAATTTGAAACCATCTAATTGATGATAAACATGATTCACACGAAGATCTATCATTACAAGTCCAACATTTAACAATACATGCATAATTTAACCATAGAAAACTATTTTTTTTCGTCGAGTATCATAGATTTAGAGTTAGGAAAAAAATCATTTTGTAGAGTAAAAACCATAGAGTTGAATTTCTTGAAAACTTATTTTTGAAAAGACCTCTTAGGGAAAAGAATCCCAATAGTGAAAACTCATAGATTATTGACAAATATTCCACAAAAATTGAATGGAAATCTTGAAGTCTTCGTCTTCTTCCTTAAGCATTTGTTGTTCTTCATTGGTGTTTGAAAAAGAGAGTGTTTCTTGAAAGAGATGGGTAATTGCGTTAGAATCTTATTTGGACGTGTGAAAATTGGTCTAAATCTACCTAATATCCATATATAGTCTTCCTATGAGTTACCCAAAAGACCCTCAAGTTAAATGGGTATTTTTAAAAAGTTAAATTATCAATAAAGACTTTAACGATTCTTGAAAGTGGCTGCGCGTCATGGGGCCAAATCCCCTCATTTTTCAAAAAATTTGGGTTGTGGAAGTGAGGTGCTTATCAGCCTCACGTCGCGAGGCTGACCCTCGCATCTTGGGTCAGTACAGCTCGTGAGGACCGCGCATCGCACACCCTTACCTTTAATTCTACCTGTTCGGAGGCTGATAGGAAGCCGGCTTACCCATGTTTGCGTCCTCCCCAAGGACCTTTTGGGTGGTCCTTCGGGTGACATTACAGAACGTTTGGACCCTTTGTATTACATACAACCTATAAAAGGTATATTTAAATGTTTTGGACTATATTTGACACTTCGAAAAATTCACCAAACATAGAGACGTGGACTAGTTCGAATTAGCTAGTTTCCTGACGTCAAGGTCTTTTTTTGACATTTTGGCTCTAACGTTTTCCAAATGAACCTATTCCATTAATATAGGTCTGGAAATATCATTTTTGAACATTAATTAATAGATTTATCTCTAGTCTATGTCATTGAATTTCCGGTGTGTCACAATGAAGGTCCTACTTTGGCAAGAAGAATCCTCTATCTTCGGTGCGAGAGTAGAACACCAGATTCCATGTATCTCACATTTTCTCTGTCAGTTATTGCTATGTCTCCATAATGTTAATAAATGAACTAAGATAAGAATATGAATTGTAATAAATTCCTTGAGAAGTGTACTTTGTATGGGGGGGAATATGGACCCTACTAATACGTTACTTTAGGTGACCTCAAGAAAGAATAGGATTCGAGCCTCTTAAGAAGTAAAGATTTATGTTATGTATGACTTGTATGAATGCATCGTGTGTTACTTGTTTATTTCAAGACATGAATGATGACTATGCATGTGAATTAAACATGTGGCTTCTAAATGCGTTTACTTAGTATATGTGGGGGTATGTGACTCAATGTTTACATTGCACAAGTAATCTTGTGAATGGGTTATAAGGGTGGTTTAACTATTTTATTAACTAGGTGACTTTATGATTGAAGTGTAGGAAGTATGATGAGTCCTCATATGATATAATGAAGTATGAGGAGTTCTTATATGATGTTATGAAGTGTGTGACCATATGCCTAGTTAATAATTAAGATGCTATGACTTGATAAACATGTTGTGCCTAGTCTAGGGTGACTTCATAGGTTCACTTGCTTGAAGTAGTATTCTGGGATGCTACCTACACATTGCACTAGTGTCACGTGGGTTTTCTTTAGATGGTGGTCCTTAGGTGAAGTTGATATTCATGATGTACTTATTACTTATGAGTATATGTGATTGTGTTATGAATCATATTATTAATGTCTTTTGTAAGATGACCTAATGGTGATACATTGTACTAACTACGCTTGAGGTTACAGAAGGAAAAAAGTAAGGTAAAAGAGAGGTAATGTATTCTATGTATTGAATATGCCTTAAAGTATTATAAATGACTTTATATTCTATTAGTAGTAGTTTCCATGTCTATATGATGTATGTAAACTATATTGAGCTTACATGTGCCTGTGTTCATGAAATTCACTAAAAAGACATGTTGCATTATTACAAATAAAAATGTCCTCTTTACTGCGTATTTTTTAACGGTATTCATACTCAGTGCATTCTTGTATTAATACCATTCTTTTTCTTCTTTTTATGAGAAGTGTATGTTGTGATTGCTAGACGACATCTCCTAAGTGAAGATCTTGGATAGATCTTCCAAATTCAAGTAAAGGGACCCTTATGATTCAAGAGTAGCCTATGTCAAGATGTTTCCTTATGTGTATGTACTAGTTCAATTATATATTATGTATTTAAGTGTCGTGTCCCTATTCTATTTTATTAAGTTATATATATATATATATATATATATATATATATATATATATATATATATATATATATATATATATATATATATATATATATATATATATATATATATATATATATATATATATATATATATATATATATATATATATATATATATATATATATATATATATATATATATATATATATATATATATATATATATATATATATATATATATATATATATATATATATATATATATATATATATATATATATATATATATATATATATATATATATATATATATATATATATATATATATATATATATATATATATATATATATATATATATATATATATATATATATATATATATATATATATATATATATATATATATATATATATATATATATATATATATATATATATATATATATATATATATATATATATATATATATATATATATATATATATATATATATATATATATATATATATATATATATATATATATATATATATATATATATATATATATATATATATATATATATATATATATATATATATATATATATATATATATATATATATATATATATATATATATATATATATATATATATATATATATATATATATATATATATATATATATATATATATATATATATATATATATATATATATATATATATATATATATATATATATATATATATATATATATATATATATATATATATATATATATATATATATATATATATATATATATATATATATATATATATATATATATATATATATATATATATATATATATATATATATATATATATATATATATATATATATATATATATATATATATATATATATATATATATATATATATATATATATATATATATATATATATATATATATATATATATATATATATATATATATATATATATATATATATATATATATATATATATATATATATATATATATATATATATATATATATATATATATATATATATATATATATATATATATATATATATATATATATATATATATATATATATATATATATATATATATATATATATATATATATATATATATATATATATATATATATATATATATATATATATATATATATATATATATATATATATATATATATATATATATATATATATATATATATATATATATATATATATATATATATATATATATATATATATATATATATATATATATATATATATATATATATATATATATATATATATATATATATATATATATATATATATATATATATATATATATATATATATATATATATATATATATATATATATATATATATATATATATATATATATATATATATATATATATATATATATATATATATATATATATATATATATATATATATATATATATATATATATATATATATATATATATATATATATATATATATATATATATATATATATATATATATATATATATATATATATATATATATATATATATATATATATATATATATATATATATATATATATATATATATATATATATATATATATATATATATATATATATATATATATATATATATATATATATATATATATATATATATATATATATATATATATATATATATATATATATATATATATATATATATATATATATATATATATATATATATATATATATATATATATATATATATATATATATATATATATATATATATATATATATATATATATATATATATATATATATATATATATATATATATATATATATATATATATATATATATATATATATATATATATATATATATATATATATATATATATATATATATATATATATATATATATATATATATATATATATATATATATATATATATATATATATATATATATATATATATATATATATATATATATATATATATATATATATATATATATATATATATATATATATATATATATATATATATATATATATATATATATATATATATATATATATATATATATATATATATATATATATATATATATATATATATATATATATATATATATATATATATATATATATATATATATATATATATATATATATATATATATATATATATATATATATATATATATATATATATATATATATATATATATATATATATATATATATATATATATATATATATATATATATATATATATATATATATATATATATATATATATATATATATATATATATATATATATATATATATATATATATATATATATATATATATATATATATATATATATATATATATATATATATATATATATATATATATATATATATATATATATATATATATATATATATATATATATATATATATATATATATATATATATATATATATATATATATATATATATATATATATATATATATATATATATATATATATATATATATATATATATATATATATATATATATATATATATATATATATATATATATATATATATATATATATATATATATATATATATATATATATATATATATATATATATATATATATATATATATATATATATATATATATATATATATATATATATATATATATATATATATATATATATATATATATATATATATATATATATATATATATATATATATATATATATATATATATATATATATATATATATATATATATATATATATATATATATATATATATATATATATATATATATATATATATATATATATATATATATATATATATATGATAAGTGTTTTCTAGCATATGAGGTGCGATGAAAAGGTATAAGTTTTCCTCTAATTTTATGATTATGCAATGAAAGATGTCTAAGGGCTTATATAAGACCTCAGAGAGGTCAAGTACGCCGTGTGACTATTTGAGAATATTATATTTTGTAAGGTATACCTTCAGGTCGTTACAATTATGATTTTGAATAGTATGCAAGGAATCCTTTCTCTATAACAACAACTACAACATCAATACTTTACTCTCAAAGACATGAAATCACTTTATTACTCTCATAATGAGAATGTATGATTTCATAAATTCATTGTCATATTTAATAATTTTAATCATATGAACAGTTCTAGAAATCATTTATCATGCATTCGTCCAAATGAATTCATCTTAAGAACATGGAATTATCTCAACTTATGCATAAACGGACACATAATAAACAATAAGATCATACGAAAAAAACTCGTGAGATCAAATAAAAACCCTATTTTCAATTGGAGATTCTAACTAGAAAAACAAAAAAATTTAGGAATCCTATAGATGAAAGGAATCCATAGGTAAACATTCTCATACCTTGATTACAATGAATCACAATTAGTAGTGAATTCAGAGACTTGATCTTGTAATGCTATCGTTCTTCTTCGAGTATAAGGGAGAGAAATATAAGGGAACAACATGATAAACTTTTGGTGATATTAGGATGATGAGTTAAATTAGGAAATATTGAGGGAAAAACATTTACATTGGGCATAATATAGAGGGTAAAATGACATAGTGCTGGGATAAATTATTAGGGAAAAAACTCAAAAGCCTATAAAATGAACTCTCAAGCCCTTACCGATGGGTTAGACCTACGGTGTACAATATGTTATGCTACAGATCGTCCTGGTCAACCATAAGTGTTGTAAGGACCCGAGAGTAGACCATAGAAGATAGATCACTCTTAAGTGGCACAAGGCGTACTCGACCTATCGGAGGTCTTGCACAAGCCTCGTAAATATCATTCATTACATAGGTATGAAAAGTAATGCGGAATTAAAATTTTCACAACATAAATAATAAGAAAACTCATTTTAAAAACTATGGAACAACTCTAATTATCACAACCTAACTTACACATGTCTTAATAAACTAGGGTCATAACCCTTTATAATGAAACAAAACATATTATGTCTTAAAACATGTTCTTAAAAGAAAGAAAACTAGAAAAAGAATAGACTATGTCCTCGAACATATGAGTACATACCAATCTTGAGAGAATGAATTTTCTAAGCTTTGCCTTCTAAGAACCTTCACATGCTTTCCACCTATACTTGTAGAAATTTAGAAAATTAAGGCGTTAGTACAAACATTGTACTAAGTATAGCATTATGCAAAAACATGCTAAAGAGGCCATTTTTGTTGAAATAAACCTTTTACTATTTTAGTAAAACCCTCATGAATCAAGTTACAAAATATCATACAATTCATCATTTAGAATACAATGTAAACTGCCATACTTCTCAAATGTACTCATATTCATCAAAAAATCCATTTATCACACAGACATTCTTATCCAAACTTATCCTACGACTCACCTAGGTAATACATGAAGAGACCGCACATACAACCTTTTCATTACACACCTAAGTGATCCTTAATACTATCAAATATAAGCATGCTTCATTACAATTTTACAAGTCAACATCTATTACTGAATATACCACAGGAAACATACATGAATTTAAGAAATTCGCATAATGACCATCCTCCAAGACAACACCCAAGTTACACTTAGTGCAATGCGAAAGTAGCATCCTATACTACCACTTCAAAGTAGTGCTCCTTATAAATCACCTTAAACTAGGCACATCGCATTTATTATTTACATAACTTTCATCATATTAGGCATAAGATCAACATTCTTGATTAATATTATACTCAAAGTCAACTTAGTTCATAACATAATAAATTAAGCAATTCATAAATTTTCATTGTGCCGCATTCCTTTGAGTATTCATTGTCTATAATCACAATAAAATGATTAGATGCTAAAAGCACATAGAGCTAAATTCTAGAGGCCCCATATTGGGCTTCCAAGAAAGTGAGAGTTTCTTAAGAATCATATATATTCCTATCCATAAGTGTGGAGCATTTCACAATTATGAATACGAATTTACATAGACATGGTTTAGAGAGACATTGACTCAAATATATTCAACCTCATGCTCTGATACAAAGTTTTTCACATCCGGACTAGCCTCTTATCTTACATCATTACATTCATAGGATAAGAATGCGGATATTTAAAAACTTTTCATTACTTCTACATTGTGGTTTACATAGACCTCTACATACCCGTAATACTTATATCGAGTATACATAGACCCTTCATATAGGAAGATTACTTAGTCTTCTACTTTTACTTCACATAGATCTATAAAATTTAACATAGTCTCAAATAGGCGCCTCATCTCATAACCATCTAACAAGGATATAAAAATTTAGGTCTAGACCATACATCAATGAAATTAGACCACATATAGGTAATACAATGTTTAATATTCAAGTAAAAAGGAAAGAGCATAAGAGTCTAAAAAATAAAACAACTTCATAAGCTTGATAGTGGCATTGCCCTCGGAAAGTGAGGACCTACCTAACTTGGATGATTTAGAATTCCAAGTCTTCTTCAATTTCTTCTCAAAGCCCTTCAAAGACTGGAAACTAAAATATTGGGGGAAAATGGAGAAAATAAGGTTATTACTTGTACTAAGTATGAGACCATATGCACACATATTATGAATTCATGCTAAAAAGGGACATTTCATTAAAACATGTTATTTTACCTTAAGAAAGCCTTATGCACATTCAAGAAGACCATACAAATCAATAAGACATATTCATTAAGTCTAAAGCATGTAAATGACAAGACAATCAACCAAGTCTAGTCAAGCTAACATGCATATAAAATAATTGAACACATAGTCAAAGCAACTCTATCATCAAGTTATAATAGAAACAAGAATAGATAAGGAGTTCACTATAACATGATGAAAGAAAGACAATTACTCAAGAACCCTCATTAAATAAACAAGTGCAATGACCAAGCAAATCCCCATAACCTTACTCAATCAAGTTACTCAAAAAGAATCATGACCAACATAACTTCTCATAGCATATCATTAATGGTACATATCATCATTATTTATTATGTATACCAACCCATATTCAAAAGTAAAACGAATAAATAAATTGTATCATAATGTGCAAGTTCATCATATAAATATCATGTACTATTATAAGCATATACATACAGAAGAACATCCTCCTAAGACTTCTCTCAAGGATGACTGGTGCAATGTCTAGGTAGAGTCTCATTCCCCTACCTAGACTAAGCTAAACTTTTTAGGTTATCCTAGTTAGAATTCGTTCCTTTAATTAATTTTATCTTTTGGGAACATCTTTCCTTAACCGACATAGACCACATGAGCTAGTGTGGAATCCGGTGTCATGGAACGCTACACCGAAGGAAGGCGAATTATTTGCCAAGGTAGTACCAAAATATGTACATAGCAACTATGTAGACCCACTAGCTAGTATTCCTATGGGGGAACATGGTATAAGAACTAGGATATATAATTAGGTCCCTCTTTATGCTACATGAATTAAAATCTACAATATCAAGAGTACATTAGTGATTCTACCTTCCATATGTGGGAAGGGACACTCCTCACTCTAGTTCACTCTGTGTTATGCTATAGTCCTTTTTGAAATGTCTTTAATGCCTTTATTAATCATCATAGCTTAATGTAGGGAATAAGGCTAACCCTTGTATAAACATCATCATCATCATATATCAATATGAATTGCAGGAGTATTATCCTTTCATTACAATTCTTGTAGGTGAGTTAGCGCATTAACATATTCACATCATGATAAGGAACATTGGTAAATCATCACCATCTTTATAAAATTTAAATCGTAGCCAACACCTAACAAACCATAGTCAAGACATTTCAATTCAACATCATACCAACCCTATCAATCTCAATACAATATATACTCCAATTCAACATCATGACCTAATCATAATTAACCATATTTTAAGTAAAGAGTAGGGATCACACGACTTACCAAGTCTCCTTCGTAATACATCATCAAGGTCTTACCATCAACCCTTATTTAATCCCAATAAGGATGTGATATCATCATACAACAATAAAAAACATGATAACAGGGGTAATTGCACCCTTACATCATAATCCATCACTAGTTCATAGCATAAGATAAGAGAATTAGGTCAAGTCATAATCTAGATCAATCACTCAAGACCTAGCATGATAGGGACAAAATTAACCCATACATTTTCTTAATTTATGCCATATCATCATATAGTAGTAATTCAACAAATAACAAGTTCAATTGAACTAACATTACACAATTCATAACAAAATCATAACCTAGGGGTAAAGAGAATAGGTCATCTTCTACAATCTAGACCAATCAATCAATATATAACATAATTGATTTAAAATACATGTTAAAATATTCATCATATAAAAAATAAATCATAAACAATGTAATTGATAACATCAATTTCGAGATTGGAAAAGACCCACATGAAAACTCAACTTTTGAAATCAATTTGATGGAACCCTTTGAAGAAAGAGGTCTCGAAGGTGAAAAGAATCATATACCTTATTTTATGATGAAGAATTATGGAGAAACTTATCCCTTTTAAGCCCTTGAACCCACCTCTAGCTTGTTTATCAATGGGGTTCTTCAACTATAGAGAGAAAGAAGAGACAAGGAAATAAATTTGGGTTTTGAAATTATGAGAGCTTAGGTTAGATTAATTAGGTTAGAGTATTTATATATGTCATTAATTAACTTAATTAGACCTCTTGTAACCCTTAATTAACCTCCAAACTAAGACAACTAATTAAATGAACCAGATAGAACCATGCAGCTAAACAGACCCATTACAAAAAGACCACGATCAACGGATCATGTGCCCATCGACGGGCACTGTTCCCTCCCTGCGGCACACTCTTCGATGAGTTCCGAGACTTTTCAAAAAATTAACTTTTCCAAAAGTTCTAAGTGTACATTGGTGCCCCGTCGATTGACCACGATTTGTCTGTGGCATTCGTTGGTGATATTGTCTATTGACAACATTTAGTCACTTTTGCAAGGGTGCTCATCAAGGGCCCTTAGTTGGTCCTTGGGGAGTTTTGCCTAGACGTTTCAACTATGAACTAAATCTAATATGTTAGACACCCTTCCACCAGTTTTAATCATTTTCGCACTCATAAAAGCAATTCAAATAGTCAAAGGCACGCTACCACCTCATTGGACTAGTTTCCGGACGTCATGGACGTTCATGGATGTTTAGATTCATAGACTTACTAAATGACTCATATTTATTAATATGGAACTTAAAACAGGGCCTAAACCTTTTTAAATTAAATTTAGGCTAAAGAACATGTATTTGATTTTCCAAGTGTTACACCCAAGCTTGGCAGAAATGAGCAGGTACTATTGAAGTCTTCCAAATGACAAACCCCAGAAATTGGGAGTTGTTTGAACGACGGTCTGTCCTGTTGGGCTTTGTTTGGTTTAGAGGCTGTAATTTTAGGTTCTAATATTCCGACAACTTATTATGGAGCAACGCCCCAACCGATGGGTTGTCCTTTGACCGATAAAGTGTCGACCATACTCGTAGTTTGACACTGCCAAGTAGGCTGCTTAGCAGCTTCTAGGTTAGGAGATGGGGTCCTCAGCTAGGGACCCTCGTGGGTGGTAGTGTAACAACCCTAAAAATGTATAAGATAAGTTATTCTTAATGTGTCTATAATGCATATGATTAGACCGGATTCACACAGATTGTTGCGCGAAGAACCGGGCCTCTGAACCTTCGGAAAAGCCAAGCAAACTAACTTGGGGAGTTAGTTGAGCTAGTTAAGGTAAGGCCCAGCCATGTGGGGCTCCCGAATAAGAAGATTTGCCCGCATGAGTGTTTACCTTACATAAAAAGGGGAATCTTATGTTTGGAGGGTCTAGAGGTAACATGGCCTTTTTTCACGGCTAAGGGTAGTTTCGTAATTACCCTAAATATATAATTAATTATTTAATTAATATGGTGGAGGGGAATTTTTGGTAGGGAGGGCCAAAATTTACCATTAAGAAAAATCTTACTCCACATGGGTTCAAACCTAGGTGGGAGCAATAATTTAATTTGTTTTAATTAATTTGGTAGATTAATTTGATATATTAATGGCTGATTTAAGAAAATATGAAAATCAGATTTGTATTTATTGATTATTAATAGTAGTTAATTGACTAAGTCTTGCCAACAAGTCCTAGTTCTAAGGAGACACTACCTCACACTTCTCTCTTTCACGCTTATCCATCTACCTCTCATAGCTGTTTCCACATTTTCTCTGTTAAGACAAAGCAAAAATATTCAGAAATAACAACAAAAGTTCTTCACACTTGAAGAACTTATAAAAATACAAACGACAAAAACAATCCATCAAAGTAAAGCTAAATGTGACATTCTCGACGGGTAAGGTTGGAGTTTCTGTGTTGGACGTTCGGTTGGTGGTGAATCTGGGAAGATACTTTGATTGTTAAAAAACACCAATAACAGATATGGGTTTTCTCTCTTTGAATCCTTTCTCCAAGATATATTTCTTTCTACAAAATTCAACGTATGAAACTATTATAATGTTCTTTGTGATTTTGTGTTTGGAAATAACAAGCATGTTCAATGATGTCAACCGAAAATGATGTGGTGCAATGTGTAAAATGTTTGTTGTTGTTCTCCGTTTTGAAGCCTTGAAATGGCTTGTTTAATGATTGGAATTAAGGTGCATAAGATGTGTAATTTGTGATATATAAATGAAGTGTAAGGTGGCTTATCTTAAATGAAAAAATCTAAGCTAAAACAACAAAGAATCTACACTTAAAAATGCGTTAAACAAATTTTGAAAATACCAAAACGAAGGTATTAATGTTGTTCAATCAAGGATAGGAAATAAAGTCAAATTTCCAGCACTTGGTGATGATGTTTCGGCCAGAACACTTGAGGTTTGAGAAGTTTAAAAATAAATTAAGAACATGTGAGGTCAGTGGGGATTAAACCCAAGACCTCACTACATGAAAGCTGAAAATAAAATGAGAGGTGTGGGATTAGAACCCACAACCTCTAGGCCAAACAAGAGAGGAAAGAGAAATTTTAAAAATAATAAAAATAATGAGACGAGTGGGATTTTAACCCACCACCTCTTGGACGAATGAGAAGGTAAGGAGAAAATGTAAATTAAAATAAGATGAGGCTGTGGGGGTTCGAACCCACAACCTCTTGAATAGATGAGAGAGTTAGGAGAAAAATAAAGGAGAAAATAAAATGTGGAGATTGGGGATTGAACCAACAACCTGTTGAATGGATGATAGAGTTAGTCGAAAAATAAAGGAGAAAATAAATGTGGAGAGTGGGGATTGAACCCACAAACTCTTGGAAAGGTGAGACAGTAAAGAGATAAATTAAAAGAAAAATAATGAGCTTGTGAAAGATTGAACCCACAACCACCTTGCCTTATACGAAAAAGGGGAGGAGAACAAGAAAGAAAAATTATGGGGTTGATGGGAATGTAACTAGGGTCTCCAAAATCTGAAAAATGAAATTATCATGTTTAAAATAAGATTAAGTATTGTTCAAGGGATTCAAAATCGGGTTCCCTTTCCTAATTTCGTATTGACACATAAGTCATACGTAAAAAAATATTTAATGAATGCTTCCTCCAAAGATCAAAATCAATATCTTTCCATATCTACAAGATGCATAAGTCTTGTACAACATAATCTTGGGTAAACATGTATCACTTAGACAAAGTATGAATGACGCCTCATGGCTTGTATGTGTTAAATCATAAGTCTAGAATAAGTTTAAAGTAAGTGAACCTAAGATATATGTGATGAAATGATGTAAACCTAGAAGGGTTAAGTAAGAGTGTGAAACAGACTAAATGGCCAAGTGCATTGGCAAATGATGAAATGAACATTCATGTAAAGGGGTGAGTAACTATGAAGATCAAATTTTCTAAAGTTAATGAATGTGGTTACAACATGATAAGAGGCTAAGGTGAAAGATGAGATCAATATCAAATGAGCCTAAGTAAATGTTACCAAAATGTACTCACCTATGAGAGTGTAAATTTAATGAAGATACAAGTCTCTATGAACACTCTAAGGAAAGTATTGAAGTTAATGCATACTAAATACTAATAATGAGATGAGAAATCATCTAATGAGCTATGATGTCCTCATGCTAGAAAACAGCTTCCATGATGTATGAGTTGAATGTGATTGGAAATTAATATTGAGCACCGATAGGCTAGCTATGAGCGGTATGCCTTCTTTCGGGAAGGGAAAAGGTTCACGTAACTCTCATGAGAGGAGACTGTTCGACATGCCCGGTATGGGTCTCCTTATATCTCCTAGTCTTCGAACCTATACTGCCAATATAGGGATCTAGCGGGGTTAAATCCCCATATACGTTATCATGTTTTGGGTCACTCTGGCTGGTGATTCCACCTCTTTTCAGTGTGGGGGAGACACTGGATTTCATGATTCTCACATAATCTATGTTGGTTAAAGTTAATGTTCTCAAAGAATGAATGAGGCCAACCTCAAATGATGCACATAATGAAATGAATGATACCAAAGGTATGACGATAGGATAATCAAGAGTTGAGCTAGACCTAATTAATGACTCTAGGTTATTCTTGGTAATTGCACAGCAAACCCGATGAGAGTCTTAAACTAAATCCTAGGTATGAAAAGTGATTGCACTAGTATTAGAAAGAATGAAAAATAAAGCACGTACGAATAAATGAAGCATACTCTGTATTTTCTAAAGAAGGATCCCTAGTTGAGGTCCCAAATGTTGAGGCCTCATTTTTGGAAGGCCTAACGCAAGTCCATGATCCCTAGGTCTCAAGGCATATGAAAGAATGATATGAACTACGTTATATGATATGTGAAATATGTTATGTTATGTTTGGAAAATAATAAGTTTGATGATGCATGTTACACACATTGAATGACTTTCAAAATCCAAATTTGGCAGGTCCATTAATTTTCCTAATCCAAATTTGGCAAGTCGACTGACTTGCCTTTCCATAAATCATGTTGTTAGGAAAAAACAATTATTTCTCATGAATGTCTTTGATTCGTGCTTTCATATACCCATAATTAGTACAAGTGAGTACTAATTCCACACAAATATCTACTTTTAGGTGCAGGCACAAGTGGACGTTAGATCTTATGATACCACGTTGCAGCTACCCGGACGTGGATCTTTCATCCGGACTTTGTAGGACCTCATGCTTTCGAGGATGTCTACTGTTATTATCTAGAATAGATGTAGGCTTTAGCTAGTGGAGCATGTCCTGCTAGTGTTTCATTTCCCATTTTATTTAAGATATTGTATTGCTGTCGTTTTGGCAAGTACACATTTAATCTAGCTATGAACAATATCTTTCATTTGATGATCTTAATATTAGATGGTTGATTGTGAACATTTATGAGTTTAAGTATAATGTCTTATACGAATGTTAAATAACAAAAAGTTCAAATTTTCTTCAATAATTAACCTAGATGAAGTAAAGATGACGTAGGTAGGCTTGTCTGCGACCTCTAAGAGGTCAACGACGCCGGTCTCGTCTGGGGTCTAGATTCCGGTCCTGACACCTAGGTTGACTCGTAGTTGGAAGATAAAACCCTAAACATATTCATCAAGGTATTAGGGTACCCACAAAAAATTTTAGAAACAAAAAAACTCACGAAAGAGGAAAAGGCACACTAGAAACACAAATGCACATAGATGTCTAGTCATTGAAAGTCTTGATCGTCCATTGACGTTTGACATCCAAAATTATCAAACTGAACTCTAATTCTAAATTCATTACATTAACACATTATTAACTCATGAAACACATGCTAAGATCTAGTTCAACCTACTTAATTATGAGGGTCGTTGTATTCTCCCCCATGTCAAAGACATCAAGGAATCATCTAGCATCTCACAAAAAATATCACCGTGGACATAATATTCATAGTCAATGCACCAAACTTACAAGGAACATAAACTTCATATCATTAAGCACTCATAGAAACACAAGAAAATTGGAACTATTTCTACAACCCAAGATGCACACTTACTTCATCATTTTCATTTCATTTAAGGAGGAAATACCATCTCAAACATTAGACACTCTCATCGGATCATTATACAACTCAACATAATAATTTTCAAATCACACATTTGCATATAAATGTGTTAACTCATAAGTCAATTAAGCAAATATCATTAGCTACACATTGACATGAGAATTATAAATTAACTACCAATTTTCCTATGTAACTATGAATTCATCAAGAGCATGCAAAACATCATATTATCAATGATACCCATTACATAAGAAGACATTCAACTCATACTCAAAGGCAATACTCCAAAACATAACCAAACTACTAAGAATTTTTGTGTCATCTTCAACCAAACTAGACACCTCCATGACGAACATATTCAATCTAGCCGTAGAATTAGCTACCAAGGTTGGGGAACACTTAGAGAGTTCGCTAAACTTTGGAGGATACACCTACACACTTATTCCCCCTTGGCGAAGGTTCATGAATTATACTAACTATTTATCCGTCAACTTTGTGGGGAACAACCTATCAAGAAAGTCCATGCTAACATTCTTAATATTTCAGCCTTCCCTTATGGTTCTCCCATATCTCATATTCTCAAACAACAATTGAGCCACATCTTTTAGTTGATAAACGGCTAGTTCCGCTTTCTCTCAAGGATTCACCATCGTAGCATCCAATACCTTGAAGACCTCATCTATGAAGCATTTTGGATCTTCATCTACCTAAGTGTCATGGGAAGTAGGAGGGTTCATCCTCATCAAATCTCAAATTTTAGAAGCGGGAATACCTGCATGGAGTAGAGCTCCAACTCATTGGTTAGCCTAGTCAACCACATAGTTAGTGACGACTTGAGCTTCAGTCTTCATGAGTTGGGTCAAAGATCAAAGAGTTTTACTCATATCACAATTAGACATATCCTCTTCATAATTGGGAGCTTTATAACCTTGGGGAACTTGAGGAATTTGAGGTACTCGAGAGGGAACCGCCTCATTCATATGCATTTGATTTGCTATAGGGGACTGTTCCCCGGAGAGGAATTATCTCATCAACTACTCCTCCATCCTCTCTTCTTGACAGTGTACTTCTCGTATTGATGTTGTATAAACACTAGAGAAAACGTTGCAAAAAGAAACATATATAACTCAACTCTTTGGGATGACATTAGATTAATGAAGAAAGAGAAAGTTGCATTGCCTTATATCAACTTGCTCATGGATGTGTCGCTAATCACAGCGATGAAAAGGACTTTACTAGACTTGACATATGATACATTCGACCCTTAGACTATTTCCCAAAAAATGTGTTTGAAACCAAGTATAAAACGACCCAAGAGTACACCGTAGAAGATTGAGAACACTTAATTTTCTAGATGGCGTACTGTACCTCTCACAGATCATGTACAAGTCTCTCAGTTTTAATACACTATATAGGTTTGATAAGTAGTTTGGAATTAAAACTTGTAATAACATAACTAATAAGATAAATCTTTTATAAAATATAAGGAACGTGACTCATCATTACAAACAAATTTAAACACGTTTTAATAACATAGGGTCACGACAAACAGTGTACTAAGTATGTAATTATGAAAAAACACGCTAAAGAGGACATTTTAGTAGAAATAAACCTCTCATGATATTTTAGTAAAACCATCATGAATCAAGTTACGAAGCATCATATAATTCATCATTTAGCATACAAGGTAAAACTTCCATACTTCTCAACCTGTAGTTATATTCATCAAGAAATCCATTTATCATATAGACCTTCCTATCAAAAAGTATCCTAAGACTCACTTAGGTAAGACATGATGAGACCGCTCATACAACCTGTTCGTTACACACCTAAGTTATCCTTAAGACAAACAAAGATAAGCATTCTTCATTTCAATTTGACAAGTCAATATCTATTACTAAAGATACTAGAGGAAATATACACGTATTTAAGAGCTTTACATAAAGACCATCATCCAAGACAACCCCTAATTTGCACTTAGTGCAATTTGAAAGTAACATCCCATGCTACTACTTCCACCATAGTGCTCCTTAGAAATCACCAAAGACAAGGCACATCATATTCATCATTCACATAACTTTCATCATATTAGGCATAACATCAACATGCTTGATTAACATTAGACTCAAAGTCAACTTATTTGATTGACATCATAAAGTAACCCATTCATACATTTTCATATAAGGACACACCAAGGCTCCCTCAAAATGCCTACTTGTGCAATGCATAGATGACGTCCCATACCACCACCTACCCTAAGTAGTACACCTTTAAAAAGACTTAATTCATTACATTCATTCGTTGGGTAAAGTTTAAAAAACATAGACCGTAAGATCATGACATGGAATCCCGTTATTAACCATACTAGATTAGGGATCCCATTTGCATAAGGTATGGTCATTATCTTACACTTTACATGGATATCCAATAGTTATACCTATGCGGGCACATAATTAAGGGATAAGGATATTTCTTCTAAGAAACTCATTTCAAGTCACCAAGAGTACTCATTTGAAGAGGCATATTGGATACTACATCTCTACTCACAAAGAGTATCCACCCAATCTTCACATCCTCTCGGTTGTATGCATAAGTACGCATGGATTTATAGACATTCAATAGATTCATAAGTTATAGGTTAAGAGATTCTACCAATTAATATATCTGAACCCATAAAGTGTACGAATCTCCAACCTTTGTTTTGAATGCTCTTGATAATAGTGAGGTTTCTACGAAATATTTCATCTCATCTCACGAAGAGTGTTCACTCCAAAATCTCCATTGTTATTATTCTAGTTCTTGGCAATAGTAGGGTTGGTATTCGACACTTTATATCTACTTAAGAATAGTGTCTACCCTAGAATCCTCTATTTCCATTAATTAACTTCATTTCTTAATTTGAAGGGTGTGTGTAAGTATATGTGAGAACACTCTTCAGATAACCACCATATTCATAAAATTAAATTCTAATCATGTCATACTAAATTCATCATATTTCACACACTATCATGCTTGACATTTTCATTATACTCTATATAGACAAAGCATCTTCAAGATACACATCGTAAATTTCCTAATACACATCATGCAAATACATTATAACATCTCTTTACAACACATTTAATGCCTTAAATACCATACTCACAATACACATATAAATTCATATACTTCATGTAATCACCGCCACCATAGGTGGTCCATAACACTCAAGATCAATTCAATAAGAACTAAACTATATAAACAAACTTACCCTTCATCCAAGACTTGGCCACCTTTTCTCTATATTTCAATTAAATCACCATAATAAGGCATAAATGGCAGTAAATATTCACAATTCGACATAAGGAAACACAACTCTAACATTATCTAATCATATATGATAAACCCACTTTATAATTAAAAAGTTGAGAATTTTCATGAACATGTGTTCATTGAATTTTTGACCTTAAAATCATATAATAAAATTGAAAATATAATATTTCATTCATCAAAAAATTTTCATTCAGAGATACATCCTTAAAATTCAAATAAAAAAATTTAGGATTTTGAAAAATATTTTGATTGGCTCCTTAAATTAAAGAAGAATCAAGGATAAAATACCATACCTTAATACCATGAAACCAACGATATTTGGTGAAGAAACAACCTAAAACCAACAATTCTAGCCGTTCCTTTAGTTCTAGGTTCAGCGGGGTCTTGAGAGAGTTTATTCTTGGGAGATGGTTTTTGATTTCCAATAATGAAGACTAAATTAGGTTTTAGGAGTATAAAATAACTCTAAATACCCTAAAATCCCTAACGAACCGTACTCACACAGTAAAATATTTTGGGTAAAATTACTGAAACACCCCAAGCTTGGCCGAAATATGCAGGCAGTGTTGCAACTGGCTATCGTTTGAATGTCAGCCCGTCCTGTTGGCCGAAATATGCAGGCAGTGTTCCCACCACTAAGTGTGGATCTACTCCCCAAATTAAAGGGCATCATTTCACATCATGCTCGTCGTTTGACACTGCCAAGGAGGCTGTGTGGCAGCTTCTAGTATAATAGATGGGGTCCTCCTCTAGGACCCCTGGTGGGTCTTAGATTGAGTTATACCCTTAAGTTAAACCCCTAAACTTACTCATATAGGTGTTACGGTCCCACCAACCCTTTTAGACACGAAACAACTAATGACACAAGCAAAGGAACTCTAGAACTCACACAAACACATAGACGTCTAGTCGTTGAACATCTTGGTCGTCCCTTGACTTTAGACTTCAAAACATATCAAACAGACCTCTAATTTTAAAATTCATTACTTTAAAATTTTATTAAATAATGAAACATATGTGAAGTTTTAGTTCAACCATGTTCATTATGAGGGTCGCTACAAGTGGGGTTCAGAAAGTTTTTTTTAAACCCTTCAATAATGGGTCATATGTAAGGTTTTTTTATAAACCTACGTTTCGTACATGGACAATGTAGGTCAAATTTCAGCCCTCAAAATTTAAGCAAGTCTAGGTATCATGTATGAGACCTACCTGTGACACATACACTAGATGATGGACTATCCCTCTAAATTGTAAAAAGTGTACTGGAACAAGTCATTTGAAAATAATTTTGCTTTCCTTTAAAGGATTCAAACCTACAGACTGTATGTGAACCTACGATCTATGAGTACAAACACCAACTCAAGAAAACCTAAAATATTCCTTCTTCTATATTCATTGGTTTTACACTTACTTAAGTCATACACTTTGCATCTTGACAATTATGTGTAATTTCTTAAAAATATATTGATAGATTAAACCTTCACCATAAATTCATGTAAATTAGGGATCATTAGTAAATATTCATATATCAATGCATCGGTTAACATGGAAATAGTTCAAAAGCTTTTGTTTAATTTAGAATAATAAAAATACGATTATATAATGTAATTCAATCCATAAGATAGAACTCATAAGGAATTGAATGAAAATCTAATCAACTTTAAGGAAATTGAATTGGAGAATTGAAGACGCTTTAGCAATTCAAGGGATGATTGAAACACATTGATGAAATCCCTAATAAAATTTATTGGAACTTAAGAAATGATGAAACAATGATACTTGATGAAATTAATAGGTTAGGGGAATTTTCTAGGTGTCAAAGTTAATAAGAATACCTGGAGGAAGGGTCCTAAGAACCGTATAAACTTCTATAGACTGTATTGGTCATCCATTGAACTAGTTACTAGGGTACAAAATGTTAACTTATTTAAAGAAGAGAGTTTGTTTGTCCATCTAAACTTCTGCGAACTGTAGACCTAACTATAAAATCCAAAATTCCAACCAATTGTTAATTAAGTATAGAACCCTTCTACCACCAATTCTTATGGACAACATTTAATGGACTACCCTTAAGGTCTATAGAAAACTTCAGAGATACAAGTTTAACAAAATCCTTCAGGCCATTTCTATGAGTCCTTTCAATAGGATGTAGAACATTCTAATGTCCATAAATAAGACCAGTAGACTGTAGAATGAAGTCAACTATGCAAGCATTCTTTTTTTCTAGGTGTTATAAGATTGATCCATGGAGAGGAACCAACATAAAAGTGTTTATGGCTTGTTCAATTAGTGGGTTCATGAAATATGTACTGGTCAAAAACCTACTAACCCTCCCGCAAACCTGAGTCTAGGTACTGGGGAAAATTCTGACCTTCCAAGATCAGCTTCACAAACCGTGAAGCGATGAACAATCCATGAATGTCTCTGTAGAGGGGTCTGTAACCTTTTAAGTTAGGCTATTTTAGTTTTTTACTCTCCGTCTAATACTTAAGCTATGTTGTATTAACATATATTTTGAGCCCTATATTAGTATTTTGAGTACTAAAACCACCCATTCTTAAGTCATTCTTCTTAATGTCAATTACCTCCAAGTTTTTCTCAAATTTGTTTTTTAGGAAATGAAGAAGAACATAAGTTTTAACTTTTTTATACACAGTTCACCATAGCACGCTTTTGGGACATTCACCTATGAAATCCTATCCTCCATTTGGTCCCCATCAATTAATAATCAATAAGTTCAGTCTTAAATTAAAAATATGGTTTTATTGATTTTTCATGGATTCTTCTAAATTATGATGATTCAATTAGTTTTTTCTCTATCTTCTAATTCAGGAAATAAAATATTTACACGATTTTTGGTTGAACTTATTGAAATCATGCATGGCCAATGCTTTTTAGTGTGAATACATGATGACGCTTATAAGTTATGAAAGATTAACTTACGAAGATACATATGTATTTATGAAGATGTATGTGACATGATAATACTTTTAGATGAAGGTATAAATGTTCTCATAAAAGTATTCATGAGTTTGAAAAGTTTTCTGGCCTAAGGTGATTCCTGATTTTCAAAAAACCTATTCTAAATGACATAGGATCTAATTGGTAGCTTAATAATGTCTTTCCATTGATCAGATCAATATGATTACTGCATATATCATCGGATTTTAATTTGTACTAAGAAGATATTGATATGGAGGAGAAGTCTCTAGTACCAATCTTGTAGTACTTAACTAAGTGTCCGTGTATAATGTCATATCAATTGGATCAACATAAGCTATTCGTTTATGTTCCTTACTTTGAAAAGTAGGGAATCTCTATAAGTTTTAGTATAGATATCAGATTATATGTTTGAGCTCACATGGCCTTTGTTTGTTAATGTTAAGCATCACACAATAATGAACTAGGTTACCTTTGAAGTATCTCACAAAGTTTTTCTATATGTTATGATTGCATTAACAATGTTTATTACTGGTTCTTTCTATGCTTTTATCTAATGCTTTAGATTGGTTATCGCATATCATGAGAACTATTTTTCGCATGGTATATATCGATTATGTACCTGTATACTTCTTAGTACGTAACATTTATTACTTCATGTTTGGTCCTATATTGTTTCTCTAATGTATGGTACGACGCTCCTAGACCACATAGTGTTCGCTAGTTGATCTCCTTTGTCGATACGAATATTAGTGATTCCTCATATATTATAAGGAACAAGACATACGTGGTTTATGAGTTACATTCCGACCACTATATATGATGTATTAGATGGCTTGTTTAGACTGTGCTAGACTTCCACTTTGTCAAACACTTTATGTTATAAGAGTGCTTCTTTTTACATCTTTATTTATATTATCTTGTATGATATATTCTAACTGGCTCGTGTAGGGTCCTTAGAGCGGTCTATATGCCATGTTACACCTAAGGGATACATTTTATCGTGACATCTTGCATGATAAAATAAAGAAAAATACTTATATGGAGAGGAGAATAAATATCTACAATGTGTATTTTTTGTGACCAAAATCTTTTGATTTTCTACTCCTAAGGTTTGAGTAATATCTTTTGATTCAGAAACCTTCACCATCAAAATTGTTAGTTGTTTTTTGAAAAAGTTATTACAAATATGATAGTATTTTAAATATTTGTAAATCAATAAATAGCAAATGATGTTTACAAATTTTATATATGCTAACGTCATATATCTTAGTTGTAATAGCGCACATAGAGTGACGACTAACTCCAAATTATCTCATGATACAGACATTCATCTTGAGTATCTAAATTTAAATATGTATGAGAGATAAAGAGATTCAGTGGAAGCATAATCATGGGATAAATTTGTTTAATATATTACTAAAAGAAGTCATATTGACAAATATTGTAGTCTGACAATAAACTAGATAGATTGAATGTCTAAAAATTTATTGTTTGTCTATGAAGCCTCTTCTTATAGTAACAACAGGTATCCGGGACATGACCACTACTTCTATTATCCCGTATGTATCAATAAAAATAAAATATATGAAATACATATAAAGTTGAGTCCTCCAAAATAGAGAACGCTTAACCTACATAATGGAAGTTGTAATCATACAGACTAGAATAAAGAAAGTAAGCACCTGAATTCACATTACATGAAAAAAATATGTATAAAAGGTGTGCTCTAAACTTTAAATGTACTTATTATGTGACATATACATGATAATATATAATGTTGAAGGTGATGAATCTAATATGTGAAATTGACATGAAATATAATACATAAATCCTTCCACTAGGCCATGTAATTAATCAAGAAACTAATAGTTGTAACAACTTGAAAGTACACCCTTGAAGAATATGGGTATTAGTACCCCCTCAGTATTTTAAGGAGATAAGAATAGAAAGAATGAAAAATGAAAATAACAAATCTGAAATTTTTTGGAAGTTATTCTAAGTATGCATTTAGATAAACTACAAACCACCATATCATTCAGTACATAGTTGATCTAAACACATACTAAGAATAACTTCCACCAAATTTCAGATTTTCTATTTTCATTTTTAGTTCTTTCTATTCTTATCTCTTTAAATTCTGAGGGGGTAGTAATAGCCATAGTTCTAACGAATCGTGAGTATCCACTAGAACAAGGGGGCTACCCTTAGGTCGGAAAAATTTGTACTTGATCTTTCAAAGGTCTTGTACAAGTTTTAGCTATTACTCATTACATATGTCATGAAAAGTAGTGTCAAATTAAAATTTTCATGAGTAAATTAATAAAAAAAACATCTTTAATAAAAGGTAAGGAATGATCTCATGTTTACAAGACCTCATAAAGACATGACATAAATATATTAGGGACACGACCCTTTACATTAAATTAAAATACATAATAAGTAGTAAGGATATAAATTATGGAATAGACTATGCCCCTAGATATATGAAGATATACTTTTTATTAATAGTAGATTCCCAAGAATTTACTTCTAGTCTTCCAACGCCTTCAACCTATACTTATTAAGTATAGAAATGTATTGAAATATTACAAAACAAAGTACTAAGTATGGCATATGCAAAGATATGTGAAAAGGGACGTTTTAGCAAAATTATCTTTCATGTCGAATAAGTAAAACCTTTGTGAATATAGAATTAAAATAGTATAAGAATCATCATTAATCACATAAAATAAAACTGTCATTCTTTTAGAACCAAAAGACATATTACAGTAAGCCAAAAAACATTACAGTGGAAATGTGAAATTTTACAGTGAAGATTAAACAACTCGAGAGTGGCCTCTAGAAGTTAGCGCATTCTCGAAATACAACACTGCGTACTTGACCTCTAGTAGGTCTTGTACAAGAACTTTCATACCATTCGCAACATACATGTTTGAAAAGTAGTGTGTAACTAAAACTTTTCACATGAAATATTAATACGTCAAGAAATAAGTTTATAGAAATCATAATGAAAGGCTAAGTCTCAAATTCCCAATCTTAGACATAAGAATATATTGGGACACGACCTATACTTCATCATATGGATAATATCTAAGTCAATTATAATACTTTCAATCAGGAACACTAAACATCAAGATATCCTCGAATCTATTGAGGACATACCAACTATTTGCTTGAACGAACACTAATTCAAGATTCCAATTCGAGACTCCACTCAAATGCAACCTACACCTTTAGAGATAGATAAAAAGTATGGAATTATTACAAATTCTTGTACTAATTATGGAAAATACATAAAATCATGGCAAACGGACATTTGTATAAAACAAGCTCTTTCTGAGAAATCTTTATACTATAAGCATAAGAAAAATCTTTAACATGTCAAGCATCATATATAAGATACCTTCAAATTAATACCTATAATATAGCATTAAAATGACTTAGAAACCATATCAACATATACACCTCCCACCAAATGTTATCCTAAGAAATTCTTAAGTAAGACAAGAAGAGATCGTCCACACACACTCTTCAAGCCTACCTAAATAATCCTTAAGACTACCTAATATAAGATTGTTCCCTTTTGAATTCATTTACTCCCTACATAAGGTTACTCCAAGATTCACCTAAGTAGGACAAGAACAGACCGCCCATACAGCCTCTTCAAACTTATGTAGGCAACCCTCAAAGCTACCCTAGATAAAGGACATTTTAGTCAACATACATTAGCTAGAGTTATAATCATACATTAAGTCAATTAGAAGACATTTCATTCATTAAGGACATCACCTAATGGTCATACAAAGACCTAGGGAACCTACACTAGCACCATCAAAGCCTACTCGTGCCATGTCAATATAGAGTAACATTCCACTACTTAAACATTGTAAAACTTATGAAATAAAAGATTATAGACGACATGATTAGAATAGTAATAACTTACATAGCGCCATACTATCTAGGCATGCAATTCGGATTCATAAACATACTCCGATAGAGGGTGTCCTACTTGCAAAGAGTAGAACTAGGAATAATCCCATGTGGACACATGGTTAAGGAATATCAAGGTCTTTTATGCACTTTAGACTCAATCTCAAGTAGATATATATTGTACTCTTGTCTCCTTCTTAAGTAGATCTACAAACCGTAACATATTCACTTTGTGCTAGCCTTTTTTCTCATAAAGTAAGTTCATTAAAAGGGGGCAGATGAAAAGGTACCATCTCGTAGTCATTACCTATTCATAATGCACCTACCCAAGATTGGCCACTAAGGATTCCACTCAATGGACTATAAGGATAGCTCAATCTTAACCTTCTTTCTATATAGAAGGTTACCCATATTAGTCATTCTTAAAAGGGCACCATCTTAGGTCTACCGATCCTAGACGTTTATTCAACATTGATCCATAAACATACAAGACAAAGGTGCCTAAGACTACTAACTCAACATGTTCATATTCATAATGTACATGTTTCAAGTAAGGGACACAAGTCTACGAAGACAAGACACACACATCTTCATATATAGCATATCATTCTATACGCACATAGGCATAAAAACATCATAGGTCATCCTATTCTCTTCTATAATATCATAAATATAATAATTATAAGACTCTATAACAATGTAGGAAGAATCATGCATCAACTCTAAGACTACACATACAAGGACATAGTTATAGTCTAACATGACCACGTAACGTCATAAATAAGATAACACATACTATCCCCTTAATCACAATAGACAGATATGATCTTACTTAACATAATTCAACTATATATATCATAATATTGTATCAAGTAGTTTACGACAAGGACATGATCATTATAATATACAAAGTAACGCCGACGAGGCCCATATAATCTTAAACTAAAACACATAGCACCACAACCATAAGTGGGCCATACCAATCACAACATAGTTCAAACCCTAAATTACATAATATAAAGAGAAACAGGGCAACGTACCACCAATCTATTCTCACCACTTCAATCCATAGCTAAATCATCCAATACAATACAAATTCGCCCTTACCCATGGCCATGATCATCAATTCAATGAAAAAGTCATGATTCTCAATAAATCTAAATCAATTAAATATAGATATATCAATATTACACATCCTATACATTAATCCAATATAATTCTTATATCATTCCTTAGGCTAAAGAGAATTACACTAGAATTCATAAGCATTGAGACATGCTCACGTAACCCATAAAATAATCAAAACAACAATTGCATAGTTTGCATTGGTTCATAGAGTTTTTATGATAAAATCATCAAATTAACATTAATTCACTTGTATTACAATGTTGAAAACCTTTAATTCAAGAACCAGTGGATAGATTAGAAAATTGGACAATTTATGTTTTTGATATTCTTTGATAAAGCATTGGGATTGACTCCGTGAAGAAAAAGATTTCAAGTATGAATAACCATACCTTAATTGTGATGAAAAGCCCAAAATATTGATGGACAAAAGATGAGAAATTATATCTTATTCCTTGGAGCTTCGAAGCCTCAACAATGGAGTTTTGGAGAGTGATCAAATGGAGAGGTTTTGTTTTGAGTTGAGGGTTTAGCTTTGATTGGTGACTTTAGGGGTTTAAATATGTCCTATAACAATCCATAATCCACCCCTAAATTACCCAAAAGACCCCTACATTTCTTGGACAAATTAAACAACTAAAAGTTGACTAAAAAATGGCGCAACGAAATCAGGGACTTTAATGCGCGTCGCGGAGGCACTTCCACATCATATTTTTTGAAAATTCTTGGACAAGACGGTTTGTCACAGCCCCGCTTCACAGGGAAAATTTTTTTACCACTGCGTGACAGCTGCGCGTCGAGCATCAACATGCCAATTCTTGGCTTCTTGGCATCTTCACTAGCTCATGTTTGGGTCCCCATCGGGGACCCTTTTGATTTTCCCCGGGTCATTGTTCTCAGACGTTTCATCCCTTTGTATGTCAGTGTATGCGTGGGAACTCTTGGTACTTATATTTAACCTTCAAACCATTCCCCAAAACATAACTACAAAGCACCACGTCACATTTGTTCAACTTTGGCTAGTTTCCAAACATCTTGGACGTTCTTTGACATTTGATCTCCAAACTCTTCATAACTTTATATCTGCCTCTAAATATCATTATTAACTATTTTATAAATTTAAAACATCATTACACAAGTATTCGGCTCTAGTTGAACCTAGGTCATTTTTTAGGGACGCTACCAAATATTATGAAACCTTAGATTGAGCTATTCATCTCAAGCATAACAAACTAATTTCCTTTGAAGTTTCCCTAAGCAAGTTATCCTAAGATTCATTAAGGTAAATGTAAGATTCCAAAAATGACATAGGAGAACATATATCCTAACATGGTTGTCGTGATGGTCTAAGGTCCTTATTTTGTTTACAATGTGGCTTTGAGGCAGTGTCTAAGAGTTATGGTGCATTGGAATTCACACGTCAAGGGATGAGCAATACGTTTGATGATTAAGTTATCTATGTGGCACATATGTGGTTTTATGTGTTTATGTGTGATCCATTAGGTTATAAGGTCCTTATATGAGTTACTATGGAGTATATAGGCAATGTTTCATGTTTTGTGAAGTTTGGAGGTCAATCTCAAAGAACGTCCAAGGCGTTCGAAAGGTTTGCCATGAAACGACCTTATGTGTCTATACATATTTCATGTAGTTTTACGTGTTTGTTTTGGATAAAATTCATGTGGAAGGTCCTAAGATTATATAAAAATATATTTGGATTGGAAACGTCCATATCGATGGACCATCGAAGGGTCGTTGAGGAAGGACCCAAATTGGTGCACAAGACTGCCCAAGTCAACCCACCAACGGATGTCTATCGACGACCCATTGGTGGTGTCTCATCGATTGACACTTAGTTGTTGGAGAGAAGGGAAAAAATTCAAGCCTCATTCCAATACAATGGAAAAGACGATGGTCCGTTGGTCATGGGATGGGCCGTCGATGGTCCATCCGTTATTTGGGGTCTGTCCTTGCACAATCAACTGTAAGTTCAAGGGGTGAATTGGTAAATTCGCCGCACGTCTCAATAAGACTTTGGACGGTTGTTTTGAGTGCTTATGGGTAGTTTTTGAGTATATAAGTCATTAAACTCTCATTTAAACCATCACATCTAAATTAAAACACATTCCCTCACACAGTTTTTTCAAAAACCTCCATTAGAGATCAAGGTGAATATGGAGGTTGAAGAAGGTTTTTCAACGGAGTTTCTTCTTCAATTATCATTGGGTTATTTTAATAAGGTATGGGATTTATTCTTCTGAGGATTTCTATCACCTTTGAGTCCATTTCAAAGATGATTTTCAAGGATTTCAAAAACATAAAAAGTCCAGTTTCTACTCTAAGTCTTGGGTTCTTGACTGAAATGTTTTCAATCATTAATATATAATATTATTGATGTAAAATTTATGTTTTCCAATGAAATTTTCCAAAAACCCTTAACCTTCACAAATCAATCAATTTGACTAAAATATGGGTTATGTGATCATGCATTGATATTAATGAACTCAGGTGTAAATTTTTATGAGCTTTTGAATCATGTATAGATTATGATGAATTGGTTTATAGGCTGTTTCAATTTGATCAATTCAGTATTATATATTCTTATATCTATTTAACATTAAGCTTATTAAATTGATATCTAGGTTGTCTTAGTTTGATGAATCTATATTGAATTGACCTAGTTTCATTGAGTATTGTTGTTTATGTATTGAATTGATGTTCATGGCCATGGGTAAGGACCTTATGTTATCGAATTGGATAATTTATATTTGGATCGAAGTTGTAAGATGAAATGGGTGGTATTCTGCCCTAACTCTATTAATATTATGTATAATTTTTGTATTATAATATTTGTTGGTATGGTCCACCTACTGTGGCGGTGCTATGTGAATTGATGTGGCCTTGTCGGGTTTACTTTATGCAATATGACGATCATGACCTTGTCGGCACTACTTGAAGTATTATGATTATTTGTGTAGTTGATTTATGTGAAGGATGAACATATCTATCTATATGTGACGTAATGTGAAAGTATGTGTTTTTTTCTATGTATATTAGGAGATCATGTAGACTATGGCTATATTGTGTATGTGTAGTCTTAGATGTTGATCCATGGTTGTTCATACTTGAGCATATGAGCCTATGATGGTTATATTGATGATGATATTGTAGTGTATAGGATGACATAAAGATGGTGATGGTTATTCCTAAGTGACTTAAAGAATGACATGTAATATTTGTTAAAGTGAAGTATATTGTGTCTTGTCTTGGTTGACTTGTGTCTCTTACTTGATACACGTATGGATGAGAATATGCGATGTCTTGACTTAGGATAATTAATCCTCTTATTATTATTTTTTCCTTTTTTTTCTTTTTTTTTCTTTTTTTTATTTTTTTCCTTTTTTTCCCTTGTTGAATCTTCTTAGTGTTGAATGTATGAATGATATGTGACCTTTAATGATGTTTAGAGTGTCTTTATGTGAAACCTTTAACCTAGTGGTAAGGTTATAAATTTTGAAGTCAAAAGCTGTAACGGTATCCTTCAAGTAAAGGAATAATACACTTAAAGTTTGTTGTCTCGAACGGCATCGTATCATACCTTAGGAAAGTCATGATGAGCCTCTTGTTCACATTGTAAGGTATCCCTAGTGGACCTTTATTTTGTAAGGTAAATGTGATTGGATTATGAACATGATATGGAACCTCTTTATATGAACCATAAATGTGAATTACTCTAAGAGCAATAAAGGCTAGCACCGAGTGAGTATTGTAAGGAAAGTAGTTCAAGTTAAAGGATGAGACTAGAATACAAAGCACACCCTTCATATTCCTTAACCATATGACTACATGGGATGTGTCCATGTTCTACCTTTGGCAAGCACAACACTCTCATCGGAGCAAGTTACAACTCCTGATTCCCTGTTTTGCTACCATGGTCTTTGTCGGTTATTGCCTATTCTCATCATATGGTATACTTACTAGCATTAGAGAAGTTCTATGAAGTTTAGGTGGTGGTATGAGACGCTATCTAGACATTGCACAATAGGCTTTGAAGGTGTTAGTTACAGTCCCTAGGTCTTGTCCAAGACCATTACTTGAATGTTTTTATGTGATGAATGAGTATTAAATGAACTAATGAATGTAATTACTTATGTTAAGAAAGTATATTAAAATGAATAGGTACTTATATAGAGTAGTTAAGGGTTGTCTAGTTAAGGTGTGAAGGGGGCATAGGAATGTTCACTTCTTATCTTTCCTAGGTAAGACTTAAGATGACTCTAGTTAGGGAAGATGATTGAATTATATAGACATGATCCAAATTTAGGTATTCTTAAGGATTACTTAGTTAATCTTGAAGAGGTTAATGATGGACGTTATCTTCTTGATTTACTTAAGTAAGTCTTTTGATATAGTTTATGGGGGAGAATGTCATGTTATATCTATTTTAATGTATTAAGTTAGAATGATTCTATCTTAGCTAGTCTATAAGATCTTTTGTGTATTTGTGTAAGGGATTGAATGAACTATCTTTTCACAACTCACTCGAGTGATACTTAGAATAACCTTTAGTAGGAGGATCTCATGCTCATGTGCTTAAAGAGAGTACATAAGAGGTCTCTCTTTGTCTTACTTATGTGAATCTTAGAATAGATTTTAGTGAGGTAATTATATGAAAAAAGGTGTGCAAAGTGAAGCTATGGAACTTCACTGTAAAAGTGAAAGAGTTCACTATACAGTGAAGTGAGTTCATTGTAATATTTCATAAAAAAATTTCTATTTGCTTAATGATTCCGTATGAGTTCCAAAGTTGTTTAATGTAGTTCCTATGCTTACACATGATGTTTAAATAAAAATTGATGAGAATCATATTATTTACTAAATGTCCCTTTTTCGTGGTTTTTGCATTGCTGTCATACTTAGTGCATCTAATGTGCTAACCCATTCTTTTCCCTTTTTGACTAATGTGAAGGGGATTGGAAGTCTTTATGTGTCATGGAGGATGGATAGGTTTCAAAGGGTTGAAGATGACGTATTGGTGAGTCCTTATCGATTCGAGGACAATATCTACCTGTGTTCCTTTACGCCTTAGTCATTATTTTATGGGTTTAGACCCAAGTATTGTATATTCTAAAGTTTAGATGGTTCAAGAAGATTTTGTAAAGGTGTAATATTTTAAATGAAAGTCTTCCGCTTGTGTAATGATTATGGAAGGATTTCTTCGTGTGTTAAGAAAACTTTATGTTCTTACTCATTTTAGTATGTTTTTTATGCAATAACCTATAAGAGTGGCTTAGATGAGATTTCTTAAGTCTCATTTGCCTTGTGTCAACACAATGACACTCTAACTTCTGTCGTGTACTTCCTGTTCGCGATAGTAAGACATGAAGGAACGATGCATATACCCCCTTCAATATACACCTAAGTGACCCATAAGAATATGAACCATAGGTTTACCTCGTATGGGAAAACAAGTCCACACTCTAGACTAGACATTAGAAGAACAGTCATACATTAAGGACTTCATGTAAGTGCCCTTCTGCAATAGGAATTGTAAGTTACACTAAGTGCATGTGAGAGTAGCATCCCGTACTACTTCTTCCACT
The DNA here is from genome assembly GCF_001406875.1 of Solanum pennellii. Classification (NCBI taxonomy): domain Eukaryota; kingdom Viridiplantae; phylum Streptophyta; class Magnoliopsida; order Solanales; family Solanaceae; genus Solanum; species Solanum pennellii. The sequence continues at coordinate 37,510,561 of NC_028643.1, read as the reverse complement.
TAGTGCTTATTGAGGATTCTTTTTGATTAAGCACACTATATTAGTCATTCATAACTTCATTACATAAAACATAAATTTAACACGCTTCCTTAACATTAGACCTTAATTTATCTAACTTCATTTACAACACATGATAACTCATTCATTAACTTCAAGTAAAACACACCAACACTCCCTTTTCAAAAGGTATGCTTAGTGCAACCGATAGACAGTGTCCCATACCACCACCTATTCTAAGTAGTACGTAGTTTTAGTATACTTAGTTCATAAAATTCATATAAAACACACCAAGACTCCCCTTTCGGAAGATCTAAGTAAGGCAATAAATAGATAGCGTCCCATACCACCACCTACCGTAAGTAGTACGGTCTTTTAGGAGACATAGTTCATACACTCTTTTGTAATAGAATAGCTTAACTGACATGGACTATGAGAGCTAGACATGGAATCGCGATACTACCCTTATCGGATGAGGGCTCCCCACTTGCCTAAGGTGGGGTCATTCTCTTAGCTTTTACGTGGTTTTTCCAATAGCTACACCTATGTGGGCGTATAGTTAACGATAAGGAGATTTCTACGAAGTAACTTATTATTTACTAACGAGGATTACTCATCTCAAGAGGTACATTTGAATACAACAACCCAACTAACAAATTGTAACCACCCCTTCTACATATGCTCTCAGTTCTAGGCCTAATTCCCCCACAGAGTCTTAAACATTCTTTACTATATACTAAGGGATACCTAATTAGCACCACATCTCAACAAACGAAGGGTACTTATCCGTAGAGGTTACATTGGAATACCATATCTCAACTCACAAAGGGTATCCGACCTCCAACTTATCTTAGAAATCTCTTGGGTATAGTGATGTTGCTACCAAACCCTTTATCTCAACTAACGAAAATTGTTCACCCCAACACTCACTTTTTCATTCACATTCTTCAACTTCATTTACTCATTCATTATAAGACTGAGTGTATGTGTACATGTGAACACATATTTTAAGATAAATAATCACTTTCATTAACATTGAATTCTAGACATGCTTACACCTTCATTCATAATTTCTTAAACACTAGCATGTTCAACATATATACATACCTCATTTAGCCATAATCTAAGTAAGACATACAATTCAAGCTTCACAATATATATAAACATGAACCTCACCTATATCACTTTATTTCACACATTAGGACTTCAAAGATATACTCACAATACATAACAAATATAACCAAATATAACAAGTAAACCTTTCCATCAAGAAGGTGGACCATATCACTCAAGAGCAATTCATAATAAGAGGTATACAATTTAAGTAACTCACCATTTAACCAAGATTTCCCCACGTATATTAAATCTTCAATATTTAATCATAATATCCACCTTAGGGAAATAGTTAAATTATAATAAGAATATAAGGAAACTAAAGTTTATACCCTACATAAACATGATCATTTAACTAATTTCTTAAGATAAAAGTTGGAAATGCGCATAAGCATGAGTTCATTAGGGTTTTAAAAATAAAATCATCTATTAATACTAGAAACAACATACTTAAATAATTAAAACACATTTACATGAAGACCCATGCTTAGAACCAAAGATAGAAGAACATAGACTTTAAAAATCCCTTTTGAAATGTTTTAGAAATGACACCTCGAATGGCAGAGGGTTCAGGATAACTACCATACCTAAATGAGAAGAAAAACCATAAGTATTGAATGATGAAAAAATCACAAGTATCTCTCCTAGCTTCTTCTTGACTATTTTCAGCTTCTATGAAGTCTTGATAGAGTTTTTGTTGAGAGGAGGGTTTAGGGTTTTAGGAAATGAAGTCTAAAATTAGGTATTAGGATTTGAAACATATTTATATACCTAAAAGACCCTAAAAATATCTTCCAACGTTCGTAAAATACTTGGGAGGAATTAATCAAACACCCCAAGCCAAAGCATAAATTATTAGAGCTTTTGCAGGTAGAACCAACAACTCCTTACCAACGGACCATTTATCAAACGACGCCCCATTGGCGGGGGTTCGTTGGTTGGGTTTGAAACCCTCAAAACGTTAGACTTTCAGGTCCAATTGACGGACAAATTCAAAGAGCCGTCAATCGGCCTACTCGCCGTACACTGGTTCGTTGATGGACACTGTCTAGGAAGTTTTAGGTCTAGGTCTTAGGCCCTTCTCTAGGGCCCCTCCTGGGTCCTAGATGGGGTCTTACCTCGACATTAAACCCCTAAAAATAGACATATAGGTTTTAGTAACATCTCACATCAATTTCAACTAAAACTAACACATAAAACCTGCAACCTGTTGCCTGTGGACTGTTTCATTAAAGGGGTGAATGGGAAATTCAGCCCACGTTCTAACCTGACCCCACATAAATATTTGGTTTTTTTAGGTGTATTTAAGTGATAAAAAACGTGATCAACCCATTCACAAACAAACTCAAACAAATTGAACTTTTCCTTCCAAAAATATTCTATCTAAAACCTCCATTGTTGGTTACGGTAAAGAATAGCTTGGATCTGGGATTTCCATGGATGAATCATCATGTTTAATAGATTTCAATGTTGGTAAAGGAGTGGTGATCCTTCGTCTCTACTTATCCTTACATTTAGACAGTGAATCTCAACGTTTTGAAAGAGAAAAATATGATCAACTTCTTCTTCTTCATTCTAGCTGGGTTCTTTCCTAAATTGATTTCAAAAGCATAGTATGAATGTATTGATGATTATATATTGATTTGGGTGCTATTTTTAATTCTATTGCATGATGAACCCATGCTCTTTTACAAACTTGATTTTAGCCTATGTATGGCTTTATGATCTCGATCTTATGCATATTGTTTTATGATTTAATTAAGTTAATAGGATTATGTTTACTGTCTAGTATGTATATTGATTGTGAATCATTTATGATTTACCCATGTGAATCAATGTATAAAGATTTGAACAAAACTAGCCTATGATCTATGTATTCATTGTAAGGTTGGCTTTAAGTCGATTGTTGTAAGACTTTGCATGACATTGAGTTTATTATAGCTACTTATTCAAGTTATATTATGGATGAATTGTTGGTTTAAATCCACGATGATCAAATTCAAGAAAGTCTTACATGAATTGATCTAGATTCTCATAGTCTACAAATTGATAATGATATGTAGGTGACGTTATCTATATTCTAAGATTAATAATATATGAATAAGAATTTATTTCCTATATGTTTATCTAATGCCTAGAATGTACCATATTAGTAAAATATAATTGATGATTAATAATTTTGGAAAATTAGTAAGATGGCCTAATCTCTCTACTCTACATTAAATTGATAGTTTAATGCCTACATAGTAGCTTGATCTTCAAGAGCTTTAAGCACTTTTTTTTATATGATTATGTTTATGATTAGATAATTCTTTGATTGATATTATTGATAAAATATGACTTATAATCCATGCAAGTGAAATTGGTTGATGTTCTATGTCCTTCTACATTCTAGCATGTTAATAATATGTTGTACTAGTTTGTCGTATAACCTTGTAGTAGCTTATGCTTAAATTCATGTATTATTATGGTACCTTAGGCTACTGACCTATACTTGATTTATTGATAAAATAGTAGTAATGGTCAAACATTACCAAAGGCTAAAGTATTAGTAAGAATTCCTCTACTTTTCTACTTCTCTATTTGTTTAAAGTGATGTTGAGGAAGCCTTGTATGGCATTGGGTGGTATGGTCCACTTATAGTAGCGGTGTTTACTTTATTGTCATTATACATGCGTTTACCTTGGCCTTTAAGGCAAATTGATGAATATATGAACATGTGCTTATGATGATACTATGAGAAGATTATGCCTACTTTCATGTTCTAGTTGTGATCTAGGGTGTATGGTTATTGTATGATCATGTGTATATCCATGTAAGGGTAAATTATAGGTGCTTCCATTGATGAGTAAAATTATTAATAATCCCTTACCTATGAACCCCTATGTGAATTCATGAATAGCACAAGTTAGGAGTCTTAAGTGTAATATGAAGTTGAGATGTCTCCAATGCTATTATAGGTTGTGTGATTTATGCTTGATAGACTATTATGGTCTAAGAGGGTGGCTGTATCAATGTGTTGTAGATAGTCATTATGTGATCATGTTGACAAAAGTACACACACACTCACTTTACATGCATATTACAAGTAGTATAGGTCATGGTGTTGAAACGTAAGGTAATTCTTATATTCACTAGTGTTTACTAGTATGCATGTTTAGATGAGGTTTATGAAAGCATGATATGCGTTTCCTTAGCGAGGATGATTTGTTATGTGTACTAGTATGGGCAAGGGTATGGGACTTTGCCTATGCATTACACATGTGTAACTTGATAGGTTAGTTCTAGCTTCTGTTTCTATATGTATAAATATGTATGTATGAACATGTATATCTTAATGTGTTATGTGAAAGGCTTGCTCACATATATGTACACACAAACATATGTATGAAGATCTAGTAATGAGATTTTTCTTGAATGGTGTATTCATGTGTACCAAAACTAGATGATGCTTTACATATGCTATGTTCATTAGAAGAGATTCTTTACATGATTTAGTTTGATGAACTTTCATCTATGACGTATGACATAAGCATTTGAGGGGATGACTCTCTTAGACCTATGTTTTATAATGTAAAAATATAATAATGGTTTTTCAATAAAGGGAACTTAGCTTAGCACCTAGTGAACTTCAATGTGAGTATTAGAGTGATGTTTCCATAAGTTAATAACTACAATGCCTAATCTTTGCATAAAGAGGGATTTCACATGTACCCCCAAGTTCCATAACTATATTGCCACCATAGGATACTAGCTAGTGGATCAACAAAGAAAGAAATGTCACATTTGATTCTACTTTGGGCAGTAGACCACCTCCTTTCGGTGTGGGGTTCTACGACACCGGATTCAATGTTTAGAATCACATGATATATGTAGTCTATGGCTATAGTTTCCATAATGTAAAATATACAATGGCTGTAAATGACAAGGAACCTAAATAGAATGACTTAAGGAAGGTTACTTAGGATAGGTGGAAGTAATGAACCCATCTAGACATTGGAGAAGTAGCTTCTTAAGAAGTTAAAGGAAGGTGTTCTAATGCATGTCACTGTGTATGTGTTCTTTATGCATCACATTGTAGTTTTTGTCTACTTGATATTAAGATGTGCACGACATGAGTCATTATGAATGATGTTGACTTTTTTTAGTATATAATGAAGGTATTTGTAGATATAAATGAAGTGGTCTCCTCATACTATGTTGATATATGACTTGGATGTAAAGGATTGTGTTCTCATAATAGGTTTACTAATTATGTGTAAGGTTATCGGGCCTTATATATAAATTTCACTAGTAGACGTAGATTGGGGGCATAAGTTAGGTCTTATAAGGTCCTATGTAAAGTAAAATAAGTATATGTGCATAATGACTAGGAGTTCACTGTAATGTCCTTTTAGTCTTGGCTTAAATATTTCTAACTTGCATTATACTTTTATGATTTGCCTTGTTTAGATTGTATATATGTTTTCTTGTGGCCTTAAGGTGATGCATTGCACCAAATATCACTAGAGGGTTACTTGGGAAGGTTAATGAATAATAAAAAAAAGAGTAGTTCACATTTAAGGGAATTCAGCTCACTAGAAAGTGGCTAAATTATGTTATAAATTCGATAAGTGATATTATGAGATGTTTGGCCTTTGAGTATGTTTATATGAAGTATGTGTATGATATAAATGTTATTATTAAAAGGTTTTATAAAGATTTATTCAAAAAGGCATGAAGTATTATTTCATGAAAATGTCCGTTTTAAATGCATATTTTCGCATGGTTGCCATACTTAGTGCATTCTTGTACTAATCTCATTATTCTCTACTTATTACAAAAAGCGTAGGTTATGGATTCTTAAAGGATGTCTATGATTGAGGAACTTTATACGTGATTTCCAAGATCAAGGAAAGGGGTCTTTAAGGTCAAAGGATTCCCTACTCATGTCTTAATGTAAAATGTTTAAAGATTGTATAGTTATGTCTTATGATTTAAGGGCATGTCCCTAATGTATTCTAATGTTGTTGAATCTAAGATGGCAAAGAGACTTAGAGTCTATATTATGTATTATGACTTATATTTTATATGTATATGAAATAATGTTTCTACCATATGAGGTGTTACGAAAAGTTTTAAAATTTTCGCGAAATTTACTATGTCGATGCGATGAATGATAACTATGGGCTTGTATAAGACCTCCGAGAGGTCAAGTACGCCATGTTACTTCTGGGGGTGCTCCCGGATGTGACACCCATAGTAGTGAAAAATGTAGGAATTAAAGGAATGCATGGGTTCATGTAGTTTTTATTCTACAAGTATTAAATTAACATCAGTTCTCTCATAAAACATTGATTTAAATCCTTTCATTCTAAAACCCATGCTTAGAATTCAATATTGAACATTACGGTTTTGGAGAGAAGGAATAGAGAGTTTTTGCTTTCGCTTGAGGGTTTAGCTTTTATTGGTACGATTTGGTGTATAAGTAAACATAATAAAGGTCAATAAATAGTCCCCAAATCACTAAAAATACCTCTACACTTGTTGGACCTTTTAACTAATTCTAATTTGACTTAAAAACAAAGAGACCATATCTAGGACTTGGCTGCGCCTCGCGGAGGCACCTGCGATACTTTCTTTCAGGATTTAATATGAGACAGATTGGCCAAGACTATCAGCTCATAACCGTTCCATATCATACACAGTAGAATATTTAGGATAAATGTTAACTCCACATAATAAAGAGTCTCAAAACACAACAAGAGAGCGGAACACATCTGTAACTTATCTTGCAATAAGAATATACCTTTATATTTCACGTAGGAGGCACTTCCTTCTGCACATATCATCATATTCATATCATTATTTCAAAGCGCATTAAGTAAAAATCTTATAAAACACAATTATGCAACATTTTGATGAACTTCACTACTAGGCATGTCTTCAAACTCACTCATGCAACATATAAGCAATTTACTATAAAGGCATGATCACATGAGAGACAAAATCATTTGAACTTAATGTACCATATAAACATAAACTTAAGACAAAATGAAAAATGCAAGGAGATCAATGAAATTCATCTTCACTTATACTCCCAAACACTTGCAATATGCTACTAGAATGTTCTACGCTCAAGCATGAATATATTAGAAGAGAAGAGAGAAATTCAATGAACCCAAATATTCATCACACTCTCCCATTGAGAAGAAACCCATGAACACGCAATGGTGAAACTATAACTTCTTCGTATGTTTATCCAAATTGGATTCCTTGTTAGCTTGGAGAGCATAGGAAAGACCACCATTGAGAGTAATGGAAAACGTACCTCATTATGAGCTTTATTGGATTCTCTCCCTTTTGCAGCAATAGTAGGACAATCTCTCACCTTATGATTATCATTTCGACAATCATAGCACCCACTAGTACTGGCTAGATACATCCCAAAGTTCTTCATTCCACTAGTAAAGAAAGTAGGCTTAATATTTTGAGAACCACAACCACCCTCATATTAAGCCTTAAGGGCACTAGGAGAATCTTTGTCTGGAGTCCTCTCTTTGAAACCTAGGTTTGTTTTGCTAATCGGATTTTCCCCTATTAAAATTTCTTGTAATCCTACTAAGTTTGGACTCTTCAATGGATTTTGCATACACCAAAAGTCTAGATATATCATGTCATTATGGAGCATTGTCGTACGACACTCTTACTTCACATCGTCGGCAACCCTTATCACAAACCTACTCATATCATTTCTAGGGTTACACACCAAGGATGGAGCATACATAGACATTAGGGTAAATTTCAAGGAATATTCCAATGCACTCATGTTACCTGGCGTAAGGTTGAAAAGCTCATCAAACCTAACATCTCTCTTCTAACGGGGAATGTTTTTTCCTAAGAAGGCTTTGTTAAAATCTTTCCATTCTACGGAACCCGATTCAACTAACCTATTGTCTTCTCATTGTTTTTACGAAACTTGAGCAACTTCCCTCTATTCTTGTGAAGCAAACTCCGCTTTTTTCCTAGAATTCACCACCATATAACTCAACCCCTTATAAATACAATCTAGGAACTCTTGGGGATCCTCTCAAAACATAGTGCCAATAAAAGTAGAAGGATTCATCCTCACAAATTCTCTTAACCTAGAGTTCATTGTACTCCAAAGATTATCCATTATAGGCCCTACATAATTCTTATCTTGAGTCATCATGGCTCCGGCTAGGGCAATAAGATCTCCTCTAATCTCCTGATTAATTATGCCCGGGGCATTATCGAAACCTTAGTCCCTTCATTTGCTGTAGGGACTTGTTCAACTTGAGGAAGTTGAACACCTTGTGGAGGAACTCCCCCATTCGCCACTTTTTATCCACTCTCCTTACGGGCGTCCTTCTTGTATTCATGTCCTATAAACATAATAGAAGAGATTAGGAAAAGACAATTACAATCTCAACTCTATGGCATGACAGAAGAGTTAATAAGAAAGGAAAACTTCTATCGTCCTATAGATTCTTGCTCATAGATATGCCGATGAACAAGACTTTACAAGATATGGCTTCTATGAGACATTCAATCCTAAGACTACTTTATAACCTTAAGCTCTAATACAAAGCTTGTAGAGACGCGGGAGCACCACCAAAATGTCACACGGTGTACACAATCTCTCAGAGGTTCTTTAGAAGCTCTTAGAAATCTTTCATCGCATATATATATGAAAAGTAATAATGAATTAAAAGTTTTAATCATACTAGTCAACTTTTTATTAAATATAATAAAGAACTAAGTCTAGTAATAAGAAATCTTATACTCTTATACACATATAATATCATAGGGTCACAACCTTTATTTACATCAATTTAGAAAGATGTAATAGTTTATTATAACGTCTTTCAAAAAAATTAACCTAATCAATGTCCTCGAACATATGAGGACATACTGATCTTAAGAGAATATTATTCCCAAGATTCATTTTCTAAGATAATCCTTACTTGCAACCTACACTTGTAGAAATAGACAATAAATGGAATTAGATAATTGAATGCCCTATGTATGGTTAACATGCCACAAAACCATACATAAATAAAAATTTGCTTTAAAACATCTTTTTCATCCTCTTTTGATAGAAACCTCATAGAGAAGTGTAATTAGCATCTTCAAATCAATATTTATATGTAAGACATGTTTAAGTAATCAATAAAATATAACCATAATTACTTAAAATACATATTATTATAAATACCTCCTACCAAAGGTCATCGTAAAACCCACATACGTAAGATTTCAAATGGCCACCCTTAAAACCCCTTCACCCACACCTAAATGATTCTCATGGCATCGTAATGTAATATTATTCCCTTTTCTTCATTTATAATGCCTACCTAGGGTTCCTATTAGACACATTTAAGTAACACATGAAGAGACCTCCCATACACCCTCTTCAAGCCTACCTAAGCAATACTCAAATTTACCCTAGATAAGAACCTTTATATTCAAAATGCATTAACTTAAGTCATCATTATTTATTAAGCCCTTTTTGATACTAATTAACAATTAGAGTAATTATGATAATTCTCTAGGAGGACTTTGGGAACTCATCTGAGCACCTTCAAAGCCTATTCGTGCAGTGTGTAGATAGCGTCCCATACCAAGACCCACGCGTTGTAGAACTTCTCCAAAACTAGAATGCTCATCCCATATTATGAGAATAAGTATTAACCGACACAAACCACACTAGCTATGTAAGGAATCCGTTGTTATAAGACCCCATGTCATGGCAGGTGTTCCACTAGCCAAAGTTAGAACTAGTAATCATCCCATATTGGTACATTGCTATGGAATGTCATGGGTTTCCTTGTACTCTAGTCTTTTACTCAAGTAAAGCTACTACCACAAGCACATTCTCTCGGTGTTTTGCCTTTGTTCTTATAGAGTAATTCATTACCTAGTTGTATATGAAAAAGTACCATCACTAGGCACTACAAACTTACAATACCCTTTTCTTTCCAAGGATGGGTCCATTAGTGCTGCCAACCAAGGAATATTACGTTAGCTTATATAACATTCTAGCAAACCTACCCCTAAGTCCACAATTCAACTAAAAAAGAACACCTTTATAGTCTTTCACATAAAGTTTTCTTATTAAACTTCTTTTACTATTCAAGGTTTCACATTCTTAACCTCCGCTTAGGGTTCTACACACATATAGAAGGGGCGCCATTGTTAGGTTTATCGGTTCAAGACTTACACTAGAAGACCTCGTTTAATCATTCAAGTAAGGGAACTATCTTAGGTCTACAGATCCTATACTTTCATCCTTTTTTTCATTAAAGACAAGGGTGCCCAGGCCTAGCAAGTAAAGACATATCATTAATCAAAACATTCATCAAATTCAAGTGAAGTACTAATTAGTAGGGACAACTAGTTTACCACACAAGATGCCATATCTTTTTCTAAAGGGTTTCCCTAGACCTTTACATCACATATCATCATCTACAAGGGAAACACATTAAATCATATCATTGTATTACCCATAAAAGATCATATAGACATCACATGAGTACCTTCACTTTATACCTTCACATATACCATATCATGATCATATCATATTTCACATAATAATGCGGACAAGTCCATGTTCATATGAATTATATCAAGTAAACACCGCCACAAAAAGTGGACCATACAAAAAAACAGCAATTAAATATCGATTAAATGCTAAACGAATGAAGTAGGTCAACTCACCACCTTCCCATTACCATAATCATTATCCCTTAGACTTTCCAATACAAATTCACATAACAGTGATATTACCCATACGAATATATATAAGACAAAGCCAATAATTCAACTAAATCAATGATCCATCAATACTAAGTATAGATATCAACACTATACGGCAGCAATGAACAATTCTAACATCATCTAACACATAATTAAATAACACAATACAATCTACACATTAATTCAATACAATGAAGCTTTGATCAATTCACCCATATTAGAGAAAAAAGTAGGAATTCAAGGGTTGCCTTGGTTCATGAAATTTATAATTTAAAAGAATCAAGTAACATCAATTATCTCATAAAATATTGATTAAAATACTTTCATTGAAGAACTCATGCTTAGAATAAAAACTAAAACTTCATGGTTTTGGAGAGAAGGAATAGAGAGTTTTCACTTTGGCTTGAGGGTTTATCTTTGATTGGTATGATTTCAGGTTTAAATATACTCAATAACCGTCCATAAATAATCCCAAAATTACCCAAAGAACCCCTACACTTATTGGAACTTTTAATTAATTCTAATTTGTTTTAACACCAAAGAGACCCAATCCAGGACATGGCTGCACGTCGCGGAGGCGCAGCCAATCTTGGTTTCTGGATTTTATTTGAGACATAATGCTTCGTGTTAGACCCACGTCACAAGAAAAAAATTTTCCCTTTATGTATAGCTGTCGCGATGCACCCTTGACTCCCAATGTTGTATGCCTCGACAGATTACTTCGCCCATTTTTTGTTCCTCGTCAAGGGGCGTTTGGCTAGTCCTTGGGCCGTAGTTCTCGGATCTTTTGACCCTCAACAAGTTCCCTCTTCGCATTAGGGTCATCACCACTGATTTTAGAGTCTAACAAACGCCTTAATACATGCACAACATACAACGAAACACTAGCACACATACTCGACTTGTTATCGAACGTCTTGGTCGTTGTCACGACCCACAAGTACACCTTAGAAGTTATAGACTCCTTGTGTTCCACACGACATATGAGACTTCAAGAAGTATCATCTAAGCCACTCGTACCATTCATTGCATAATAAAGATACTAAAATGAGTAAATATTTTAAACTTTCTACACACACGAAGAACACTTTTCATATTCATTACACAAGCGGAAAACTTTCATTTAAAACATTACACCTTTACAACATCTCGTTGAACCATCTAAACTTTAGCATATAGAATACTTAATACTAATCCCATACTAGACAATAAAATGAACACTAAGACATAAAGGAACACATGTGGATATTATCCTCAAATAGATGAGGACTCACCAATAATTTATCTTCAACCCTTAGAAACATATCCCTCTTCCATGGATCATCAAAACATTTAATTCCCTGCACTGTAGTCAAAAAGGGAAAAGAAGGTGTTAGCCCATTAGATGCACTAAGAATTGAAGCCATGCAAAAACTATGAAAAAAGGACATTTAAGAAATAACATGTTTTTCATGAATTTAAATTAAAAATCATACTATAAGCTTAATAACAACATTTAACAACTTAGAAACACATAATAAATCAATTAAGCAAATAGTAACATTTATAGGAACATTTTCCAGTGAACTACTTCATTGTATAGTGAACTTCTTCACTGTTACAGTGAAGTTTTTCAACTTTGCTTCAAACACTTTATAACATATAATCCCCTTTCTAAAGGCTATCATAAGACTCACTTAAGTAAGATAAAGCGAGACCTCCTATACACCCTCTATATGCAAACCTAAATGATCCTTAAGACCACCTTTAATGAGATGAACATACATATACAAAACATCAAACATATGCATATAAGATCCTCCTATCAAAGATGATTCTATGGGTCACTTTAGTGAGTTGTGAAGTGAACATCCATACAATCCCTTACACACACACTTACGAGATCCTGTAGACTTTCTATGATAGAATCATTCTAACTTAATACATTAGCATACATATAATATGACACTTTCCCCTACAAAGGTTATCAAAAGGCTTACTTAAGTAAATTAAAAAGATAACGTCCATGATTGACCACTTCAAGATTACCTAAGTAATCCATAAGAATACCTATGTTTGGATCATGTCAACAAAATCAACCATCTGACCTAACTAGAGTCATTCTTAAGACATATTTAGGTAAGATAAGAAGTGACCATTCCAAAGTCCCCTTCACACCTTAACTAGACAACCCTTAACTACTCAATATAAGTACTTATACATTTTAACATACTTCTTTAACATATGTCATAACATTTATTAGTTCATTATGAGACATTCATCACATAAAGGACATTCAAGTAAAGGTCTTGGACTAGACTAGGTACTCCAACTATCACGTTTAAAGCATATTGTGCAATGTCTAGATAGCGTCCCATACAACCACCTGAACTTCATAAAACTTCTATAATGCTAGTAAGTATTCCATAAGATGAGAATAGGTAATAACCTACATAGAACGTGGTAGAAAAGCGTGGAATCCGGAGTTCTAGTATACTCTGAAGAGGGTGGTCTACTAGCCAAAGGTATAAATTTAGATGCATCCCTTGTAGGCACATGGTTATGGAATATGAAGGGCATGCTTTGTAATCTAGTCTCATTCTTTAACTAGAACTACTTCCCTTACCATACTTCCTAGGTGTTAGCCTTTTTTGTCGTAGAGTAATTTACACTTAAGGTTCACATAAAAGGGTTCCATATAAAGTTCATAACCCAATCACATTTACCCTACTAAAGAAAGGTCTCCTACGGCTACCTCACAATGGAGACAAGAAGATCATCATGACTTCTCTAAAGATATGATGCCGTTCCAGCCAATTACCCTTAGGTCTATCAATCCTTTATTTGAAAGTTACCATTACGGCTTTCGACTTCAACATTCATAACCTTTCCACTAAGTTCAAGGTTTCACATAAAGACCCTCTAAAAATCATTTAGGGTCACATATCATTCATACATTCAAGAATCAGAGGCTTTAGCATCCTATATTAAGGCATCACATATCACTTTCTTACATGCATCAAGTAAAGGACACAAGTCAACAAAGATAAGACACAACATACTTCAATTTACCACATATTACATGTCATTCTTTAAGTCACTGAGGAATAACCATTATCATCTTTAAGTCATCCTATAAAATACCATATCATCATCAATATAGGCATCATAGACTCATATAATCAAGTAGGAACAACTATGCATCAACCCTAAGACTACACATACAAGCACATAGTCATAGTCTACATGATTTCCTAACATCCATAGAAAGAACACATACTTTAACATTACTTCACATATAGATAGATACACTCATAGTTCACATAAATCAACTACACAAATCGTCATAATACTTCAAGTAGTGCCGACAAGGCCATGATCATCATATTTCATAAAGTAATGCCGACAAGGCCACATCAATTCACATAGCACCACCACCATTAGTGGACCATAAAAAAAATAAAATAATTGAAGTCTAATTAACACAAAATAAAGAGAATTAGGGAAACATACCCCCCCCCCTCCATCTTACAACTTCAATTGCAAGGTTAAATCATCCAATTTGATATCCTATGACCCTTACACATGGCCATAACATATGATTCAATGCAACTATGACAATACTCAATGAAATTAAACTAGGTAAATTCTCTACACATTCATTAATTTAATACAACCTAAATATCAATTTGCTATTATTATTACATCAATTAATAGCCTATAGAAAACTACACTAGTATTCATAAGCCTTAAGTCAATATCAATTCAATAAGCTTAATATTCATTAGTTCTAATAATATTCAATACTCAATTGCTCAAAATGGAATATCCTATAAACCAATTAATCATAATCTATACATGAATAAAAAGCCCGTAACAATCTATACATGAATTCATTAATTTCAAAGCATATCACATAACCCATATTAAAGTCAATTTGAGATTTTTTTGAAGGTCAAGGGTCAATGGAGAATTTCATTGGAAAACATAAATTATACATCAATAACATCATGTCTTACTGTTTGAAAACCATTCATGCAAGAACCCAAGACTTAGAGTAGAAATTGGACTTTTAATCTTTTTGAAATCTTTGAAAATCATCCTTGAAATTTTCTCTAAGGTGATATCAATCCTTAGATAAATAACCCTAATACCTTATTAGGAGACTCCAATGATAATTGAAGAAGAAACTCCATTGAAGATTTATCTTCATGTTCGATCTATACCTTGAGCACTCATGGTGGTTTTGGAAGTAAGTTTTGAAGGGAATGCATTTTCTATAAGGTGTTAGGGTTTAAATGAGAATTTAACGACTTATATAATCTTAAAATACGCATAAAAACTCACAAAAAACTTCCTCCAATTTTATAAAACTCAAGGTGAATATCCCTAAAACCCCAAGCTTTAACAGAAAACTACCACGAAAGTCACATCACCATCGATGCTCAACATCAACGTTCCATGGTCTCACCCACGCCCCGTCGATAGGGTCCCGTTGGTTGCTCCTGCAACTCCTCAAAGTGCAGGTCAAGTGGCTCCATTGACGCCACCCATCGACGGGTCGTCCCCTGGTGGGCAAGCCACCATGTGGGTTAGTCGATTGACACTGCATGGCAATGTTGAGCTCCATGTTGGGATCCTCCTTTAGGGCCCCTTGTGTGTCCTACATGGATTTGTACCTGGACGTTTCCAATCATATTATTTTTGTATACGAGTTAGGACCTACCACATCAGTTTAATCCAAAATGAACACGTAAAACTTGACGAAACATGCATAAACACACTAGATTGTTTCAAGGCAAACAATTCAAACATCATGGACGTTTGACCTCCAATCTCTGCAAAACTTGACACATTGTCTACATACGTCTAATAACTCATTTAAGGAACTTATAATCTCATGAATCACACATAATAAATATAACCACATATGAGGCACATAGGTGACTTAGTCTTGGAACGTTTTGGTCGTCCCTTGATGTTTGAATTCCAATGCACTTACACTCTTAGATACTGTCTCTACACAAAAATTTTTAAAAATTTAGGACCTTAGATCATCACGAAAACCATGTTAGGCTCTGGCTAAACCAAAGTCATTTTTGATATCTTACATTCTCCCCCGTCTGGACGACATTCGTCCTCGAATAACACTTGCCTCTCTCCGAACACTTCCAAATGTAGAGACTGAATTATAAAATCATGACCATATAATATAACATGTCATATAATACAAACATCTAGGAAAAATCAATTTCACATAACTTAGAGAATGACAACACAACAAAAAACTACAAAACATTCTATAACTCATCATGCTACAAAACTCACATGCTTCATTCCAAATAGCAGAAACTCATATAATATTCAATAGCATGCTCATATACATCAATTCTAACCATATTAAAAAAAATCAACAAAAAAATGAATTAGTCAATTTTTTTTGCAAAATGTTATAGTGAATACAAAATCCCGCCAACCTTACAATAAAAATGCTTTACAATCTAATAATGCAACACTTAAGAAATTCATTATAAATGCTGACAAATCAATCTAATATAACCATTTAGACATGCTCCTTATTAAACTATATGAAACAATTAGAAACCTACAGTAGATGCACACAATCCATGAGGAACATATCATAGATAAAAACTCATTTTCTCATTCAACAAAACTTCAATCAAAACATACATATCACATGGAGAATCTTTGTAACTAACCTTCCACAAAAGACTCCTACACCAATAAAGTTACAAAGAACTCTTTGTTTTAGGCTTGGAGATACATATAAAGAAAGGTTAAGGGCACCTCACTCCCAAAAACAATACCCTTCACCATACTCCCACACTTAGGAGAAACTAATTCTAAGGTCTACATAACATTTACTACAAGGAACTCCCTCAAGGAACCTTGAAGCTTAGTAACACTTTCTTCAAGGTCTACCTCATGAAGACTAAAGACTCTCAAAAGGTCTCATAATCTGACCACTACATCACCTTTACTAGGAGAACTCGCCTTTATTCTTTCAAATCTCATCACCTCCCTTTCAATTTTTGAGGTCTTAAACAACTTCAAACTATCTCAACAACCACTCCTTCACATTTCTCATACCATATACCTTACCAATATTTCAAACTTAACTAACCTTCAAAAGGTAAATTTAACAAACCTAAGGTCAGAAAAGCCATCTATCACACCACATCTTATATGTCACATCTTGTCATTCTCTCCCTCAACCGAAACATCAAAAAGTCACACTCAAGGGACCAACCCATTAGGGAAATAAGAGAAATACACCATATACAAAGCACTTAGGGACAATTAGATGAATGAAGAAGTGAAACTTTCCTATCACCCAAAACCCTCATATTCATAATGTGGCGCGCTTCACATTATAAAGAAGACTATACGAAATGTGGTTCACTAGACAACTAAGAAACTCGCTAAACCTTATGCTCTCATACCAAGCTTCTCAGAACCCACAGGTAGACCCTAGAATATAGCGTCTCCTTGTATCACCACACGGTAAATGAAACTTCAAAAAGACTCATCTAAGCCACTCGTACCAATGGTTTCATAATAAACATACTAAAATGAGTACGAATTTAAAACATTCTTCATAGACGAAAAACTCTTTTCATAATCATTACACAAGCGGAAGACATTCATTAAAAACATTAAACCTGCATCTCCTTGAACCATCTAAAATTTAGATTATACAGTACTGGGGACTAATCCCATAAAAGACAATAAAATGAAGACTATGACATAAAGGAAATCTTGTAGATATTGTCGTCAAATCAATAAAGACTCACTTATACATTATCTTTAACCTTTAGAAACCTATCCATCCTCGATAGCATATCAATACTTCCAATTCCCTACACTTTTATCAAAAAGGGAAAAGAATGGGTTAGCACATTAGGTTCACTAAGTATGAAAGCAATGCAAAACCCATGATAAAGGGACATTTAATAAATAACAAGTTTTTCATGATTTTTGTTTAAAAACATCATACTATAAGCATAGGAACAACATTTAACTACTTAGAAACACATAAGAAATCATTTAAGCAAATAGTCACATTTTTAGGAACGCTTTCCAGTGAAGTACATAACTGTACGGTCAACTTCATCACTGTTACAGTGAAGTTTCTCAACATTGCTTCAAACACCTTCTGGAATATAATCCCCTCACTAAAATCTATCCTAAGACTCACTTACAAAGACAATGAGAGACCTCCCATAAACCCTCTCTAGGCACACCTAAATGATCCTTAAGACCACCCATAATGAGATCAACATACATTGACATGACATCAACCATATGAACATGATATCCTCCTACCAATGGTGATTCTAAGGTTCACACGAGTGAGTTGTGAAGCGACCACCCATACAGTCCCTTACACACACACTTAAGAGATCCTATAGACTACCTAAGATATAATCATTCTCAATTGATACATTAGCATACATATAAAATGACACTCTCCCCTACAAAGGCTATCAAAATATTTACTTATGTAAATAAAGAAGACAACATCCATGATTGACATCTTCAAGATTACCTAAGTAATCCTTACGAATAACTAACTTTGGATCATGTCCACATAAACAAAAATCTTCCCTAAATATAGTCATTCTTAAGATTTATTCAGGTAAGATAAGACGTTACCGTTCTTATGCCCCCTTTACATCATAACTAGACAATCGTTAACTACTCTAGTAATTATTCATTTTAACATACTTTCTTAACTTAAGTCATTACACTTATTAGTTCATTACGAGACATTCATCACACAAAGGACATTCAAATAATTGTCATGGATAAGAACTAGGGACTCAAACTAACACCTTCAAAGCCTATTGTTCAATGGCTAGATAGCGTCCCATACAACCACCTAAACTTCATAGAACTTTTGTAATGCTAGTATGTATCCCATATTATGAGTATAGGCAATAACCAAAGTATACCATGGTAGTAAAGCATGGAATCCATAGTTCTAACCTACTCCATTGACGGTGTTCTACTTGCCAATGGTTTAACTTAGACACATCCCATGTATGCACATGGTTATGGAATATGAAGGGCTTTTTTTGTAATCTAGTCTAATTCTTTAACTAGAACTTCTTCCCTTACCATGCTAACTCCGTGCTAGACTTCATTTTCATAGAGTAATTTACACTTAAGGATCACTCAAAATGATTCCATATCAAATACAAACCCAATAACATTTACCCTACCAAAGAAACGTCCACTAGGCCTACCTCACAATGACGACAAGAAGCTCAAATAATATGATGCCGTTCAAGCCAATTAACATTATATCTATCATTCCTTTACTTGAAGGATACCATTACAACTTTCGACTTCAACATTCATAACCTTACCACTAAGTTCAGGGTTTTACATAAAGCCCCTCTTAACATCATTCAAGGTCACGTATCATTCATATATTCATGACTAAGAGGCATTATCATCCTAAGTCAAGGCATCACATTTTCACTTTCTTATATGCATCAACTAAGGGACACAAGTCAACCAAGGCAAGACACAACATACTTTACTTAACACATATTACATTTCATTTTTTAATTCACTCAGAAATAGCTATTATCATTTTTGAGTCATCCTATACACTACCATATTGTCATCAATATATCCCTCATACAATTATATAATCAAGTAGCAACAACCATGCATCAACCCTAAGACTACAAATACAAGCACAGAGTCATAGCCTACATGATTTCCTAACATACATAAAAAGAACAGATACTTTGACATTACTTCACATATAGTTAGATACACTCATACTTCACATAAATCAACTACACAAATCGTCATAATACTTCAAGTAGTTCCGACATGGACATGATCATTATAATACATATATTAACGCCGACAAGGTAATATATCGTGATTTCACGGTATTATTAATACTTTTTCCTTAAGTTTAGTGTGTCCAAAAGCCTTTTTGTGCTAATTTTATAGAAGTTTCTCCTTATTTGTACAAATCTGTTCAAAGATGTATGCGGAGGTTTTTGAGCTAAGAAATGCAGAAGAGACCACCTACGGAGCTTGTGACAGTCCGTCATGCTTGTGACGGTCCGTAGGTGGCAGCGTAGTGCAGCTGCTGAAGGAAGATGGGGAAGTTTGACCAAGTGTGGGGTTACGGATTCCATGAGGGTCTGTCGTGTCGATGACGGTTCGTCCTGCAGGTTCGTCATGAAGTTCAGAGAAGTAATCCTAGTACCCATATTCCAAGAGTTTAAGTGTTTTGGAACGAAGACCCTCGACGGACCGTTGTGCCTATGACGGTCCATCATACTTGCCGTCAAGGGTAATGAAGAGAGCAGCAGAAGAAATTTCATCAAGTATGGGACGGAAGAGTCCACGACGGTCCGTCTTGACCACGACGATCCGTCGCGAGGTCCGTCGAACCAGCCGCATTTTGACAGATTTCCAACAAATAGAGTCCTTGTTTAATTAGGTTTTTATTTTCTATAAATAGTTCGAAAAATCTCGTTTTTGAGGTTAGACTATGTATTATTAGTTAGACTCTGGATCATTATTAGACTTTGTGTATTAGTGTTAGACTTATGACTATCATTAGACTTTTTGTGAGATTCTTGATTACTTTGAGACTCTTGCAAGTGATTGTTGGTGATTTTTGGTGATTAATCAAGAAAACTTTCAGAATTTACTCTTTCTTATTGAAGTAAGTACATGAATTCTTATATAATATATTTGAATATTGTGATTATGACTATGGGTAACTAAACTCCATAACTAGGGTTGTGGGAAACATAGGCAAATATTGAGATAAAACCTAACGAAAATAACAATTCTAGAATAGTGTCTTGCATGTATTAATAATTCTTTCGGTTAGAAGTCTTTTTAACGGATGGCCAACGTTAGAACTCGCCTTAATGCTACTTGCCGGACCAAGGAGGTACATAATAGGAAAAGAATTATGAACATAGATTTAGTGTATACTATCTAATACGCTAGTATTGATTGGTACGAGGTAATAACTTAATCAAATATCGAATACGATGCTTAATATGAGGTAAAGATAAGGGTTAGGATAGCAACACACGTAGCCGGACCAAGATGCGGAGTGAGATTTTCTAGATGCCGGGCGAAGGATTTAGAAATACATAACTTATAACTTTGCATGCAAGATAATAGGAAAGAATTGTTATAGTTAGAATTATCAAGTTATGAACCTGTGGGGAACACGTAAACCCTAGTTACTTTGATTAATTGATTAAACTCCAACATTCAAAGCTGTTAAGTGTCTCTTTCAATTTCGTTAGTTATTTTCATTCATTTAGAAACAGAAACCCCCCTTTTATTGTTTTTGCTTTCCAAGGAAGTAATTGACCGAACAATAGTAATAATAGCTCAAAGTTAAGTCTAAACTATTTTCCTCGTGGGAACGATCCCAACCTCACTAGTTTGGTTATTTACTTGACACGACCGCTTGACTTCTTATTAGAGAAGTAAGTTTGAGCGTATCAAATTTTGGCGCTATTGCCGAGGAACATAACTTTTAGATTAACTTGAATTTATTACTATAGTTTAGTTGATATTTTCTTTATTTTACTTTGTTTTATTGTTTTTGAATTTTTTTCAGAACTATCCTCCTTGAATGCCAAATACACGGAGAGGAAGAGAACCCTTGTTTCCCTACGATCACGAATAAGAGCGAAACTTGGGAATAAATGATGATGACCCAAACTAGAACATCCCAGCTCTGGTTGATGTTCATGGTCAGTTGTTACCCGATGCTCCGGGTGAACCCCAACAGAGGGGACAAAATCCCGTTCCACGGCCCCAAGCATACTACAGAGGCTATGATAACATAGCAGACTCCGATGGGCCACTTGTCTTACCTCCTCTACCCACAGGCCACACCTTTGTGGTAACTAGTAGCCTGATGCCAATTCTCACGTCAAGAGGTTTGTTTTCAGGGCTACCTTCTAAGGATCCACATGCCCATATAGCTAAGGTAAGGGCAGTGTGTAAAAACTATGTAGGGAGGACTGATTTGGATTTAGATGTAATAGGGCTCAGAGTGTTTCCTCTCTCACTGACGGGAGAGGCTGCTATATGGTTCACTGAGCTGCCATACAACTCAATCTTCATTTGGAACCAAGTAAGGGATGTTTTATTAGCACGCTACTATCCGGTCTCCAAGAAACTAAACCACAAAGACAGTGTGAATAACTTTGTGGCACTACCAGGAGAGTTAGTTAGTAGTTCTTGGGATAGATTCACCTCGTTCTTGAGAAGTTTCCCAAACAACTGTATAGATGATGAGTCACTAAAGGAATACTTCTATCGGGGACAGGATGATAATAATAAAGCGGTGTTGGACACTATAGCAGGAGGATCTTACGGGGAATATCCTTATGCTGAGATTGCCAATAAATTAGAGAAAATCTCCCGGAATAATAAAGCTTGGAGTACTAGGAAGTCTGATACATGGAGAAACACCTTCGCAGTACAGTCCACTCACAACCCAGCCACAGATGCGATTCGCGAAGAAATGGCTCAGATGAGAACTGAGCTTAGGTTGGTACTAAAACATGTCCCTGGGGGTGCAGAAAAGATAAATGCAGTCAACTCCTTGTCGAAACGACCATCTAATGATGAATGCTATTATGCGGAGGACTACTATGCGGTAAATGAGCAGACGGGGGGTTTCCGATTGAGCGTCCAAGGATCAAATCAGGAAAATTGGCGCCAAGGTAAAGGGAACCAAGGTCGGAACTATGGTAACTATAACCGTGAGGGTCATTATGTCCGAGATGGAAACTACAACCGCGAAAACAACTTCAACAGGGGTAACTACGATAAAAGAAATGATAGGAAAGGGCCCTATGTCCCTCTTCAAAATCGTGAAGTTAATCCTAGAGATGGTGGAGATAGTATGGCGCGAGTTGAGGATATGTTGCACAAATTGATGAGGAGGTTCCATGCTAGTGATGAGAACATTAACGAGTTAAGGGGTGATTTAGCTAGTATTGGGCAAAAAGTTGATACACATGCAATATCGATTAAATAGATCGAATTGCAAATGGCGCAATTATCTGCGACAGTGAAAACACGGCAACCGGGCACTCTTCCTAGCAACACTGTCCAAAATCCAATAAATGATGCACACTGTATGGCAATCACTACTCGGGGTGGGAAGCAAACCATTGACCTACCTATGCCGTCTACTTAGGAAAATGTGAGAAAGGTTGATGATAAGGTGGTAAAGGGTAGTGTTGAGTAAGAAGAGTGCAATGGAAAAGATGCAGAAGTCCCTATGAAGGTAATTCCTAAGCCTAGACCACCACCACCCTTCCCTCAGAGATTAGTGAAAAAAATCGAGGATGGTAACTATCGGCGTTTTATAACAATGCTGAAGCAGCTCTCTATCAATGTCCCTTTGGTAGAAGATCTAGAACAAATTCCCGGTTATGCCAAGTTTATGAAAGATCTCGTCACAAAGAAAAGATCGGTCACTTTTGAGGATGATGATAGACTGCAACATTGTAGTACTATTACTACAAGATCTCTCGTACAAAATAAAGAAGATCCGGATTTTTTCACTATTCCTTGTACAGTTGGGTCATTACATTTTGCGAAAGCATTATGTGAATTGGGGCAAGCATAAATCTCATGCCCCTCTCGATCTACAAGAAGTTGGGTTTGGGGGATCCAAAACCCACTGCGATGCAGCTACTGATGGCTGATCGGACAGCGAAAAGGCCTATAGGGATGCTCCATGATGTGCTAGTAAAAGTGGAGTCATTCATCTTTCCGGCTGATTTTGTTATTCTTCATTGTGAAGTCGATTTTGAAGTGCCTATTATTCTTGGGAGTCCATTCCTTGCTACGGGTAGAGCCTTAGTTGATATGGAAAAGGGGCAGATGAAATTTCGGTTGAACAATGAAGAAGCGACCTTCAACGTTTGTAGGACCATGAGGCAGAGTGGTGAGCTCCAATCGGTATCAGCCATATCCCACAAAAAAAAAATGAAGAAAGAGAATGAAGAAAAAAATTGCAAAACAAGAGTTTATGGTTGGGGATTTGGTGCTTGTAAATAGTTCTGGGGTGCCTTGTCTTCCGGGCAAGCTCAAGTCTAAATGGACTGGACCTTACTTGATTACCCAAGTATTCCTTCATGGAGCATTTGAGTTAAAAGCCAAGGAGGGAGTGCGGTTTAAGATGAATAGAGAACGAATAAAACTCTATTTTGGGCATAAAGCATCGGGGAATGAAGTGATAGAGGCATACCATCTTGATGATGTCTGAGTAATCAAGTGTCCCCAGTCGTGCCGCGACATTAAATCAGGCGCTTGTTGGTAGGCAACCCAATACTTATTGTGTTTATAGTAATGGTAGTATTTTTCTACTAATGGGTTTTTAAATTTGCAGGCACATCACCAGCAAATTCTGCAGAAAATTAGTCTGCAGCAGTCAGTGACGGATAAAGCAACGAACCGTTGAAACTGCGACGGACCGTCGTATGAATCCGTCGTGCCAGGTACGTCTTTCTGTTATTTTCAAACTAGGTCACACACGACGGAACCAACGACGGATCGTCACAACTGAGACAGACCGTCATCGGGGAATCATCACGTCATTAATGAGGCGTACCCGACCCGACCCGGTTGGAGTTTTTTTTATAAAATGTCAACATTTAAACTCCCCAACCCCTCATTTCACCCCATTCCTTAACTATTCCTCCTATTTCCCTCCTTTTTCAACTTCCACAATCTCTCCCTCTATCAACCGATCATTGTTCCCCCGAAATCCTCCAAAGCCCTAAAAGTTATCATCTACTAGTCGGAGTTGCTGTTGTGGCTGTGTTCTCGGTCACCAAGTACTTTTCCATCTTGTTTTCTCCAATTGTCAGGTATGTGTCTCTAATTTCTACTCATTTATCTTGCATTTTTGTTTATTAATTAGTATTATCTTAGTTGTTCGTGATATGTTCGTTTCTTTTATATAAGATTCTATCTAACCTATGTTAAAAATGTTCGAAATTGCCGTGTTTACTACCCTTGACATAGGTGCTTTTGCATTGCTAGTTTCCTAGGTTTTTGGGTTAGACAAATGTAGGTCCAAAACACTACAAGTTCGATTTGGGTTCTTCGGGGATGAATGCGGTATCCCAGTTCTGTCACTGATCTACAGAACGAGACCCCGATGATGGACCATCGTACCCACGACGGACCGTCATAGGGTCCGTTCCAAAAGCCCTAACACCCCACTGTCCAATTTTTTCTATGTGTCCTCCAACGGACACATGTGACCGACCGTCATCTTCACGACGGTCCGTCCTGCACAACCGTTCTGGTTGTCAGAGACCCTGTTCCTGAGGGTCTCTCATTTTTTTCTAAGTGTCCTCCAACAGACACGTGCGACGGACCGTCGTCTTCACGACGGTCCGTCGTGCACAACCGTTCTGGTTTTCAGAGACCCTGTTTCTAAGGGTCTCTCTCCATTTCGCTAAGTGTCCTCAAACGGACGAGTACGATGGACCGTCATACCCACGACGGTACATCCTGCATGACCGTTATAACGGTCAGAGACCCCTCTCCTAAGGGTCTCCATGACGGTCAGAGACCCCTCTCCTAAGGGTCTCCATGACGGTCAGAGACCCCTCTCCTAAGGGTCTCCATTTTTTTTCAAGTGTCCACTGACAGACACCTACGACGGACCGTCGTACCTGTGACGGTCTGTCCTGCACATACCGTCATACTAGTCAGAGACACTCCTTCAGGGTTCTCCATATATACATAGTCTAAGTAAGACACGACGGACACCATGACGGTCCGTCATGGTCACGACGTGCCGACACCAGGCCCGTCGTGTGTAACTGTTACTATAGAAATGTCATTTTATTTTAAATTTTTTTGTGTGGTTTTGCTTGTCTTGTTTGCCACTACTCATACTAATATTGATCCTTTACAGGTACTATCTACTATGGCACCCAAACAAGATCGAGTCCATGCACGCGAGCGATCGAAGTCTGTCGCCCCGTCTGCCCGCATGGTCATTGGCTCTGACGATGAGCGTGACGCCGAGTATGTGCCCCCAGGCACTTCCATCCCTTCTCGTGCTTCACGTGCCACCAGAGCCACACCCAACAAGGTGGCGTCCGGCGTAGTCACTGCCTCCCAGTCTGATGAGGAGCGCACACTGACCGGCACACCTTCTGGGTCAGCCACAAATGAAGAAGGAGCGTCTGGCTCCTTAGGAGTTTCGTGGTCGGAGGACGCCTCCGGCTCTGCTGAGGTTCCCGCACCCGCCACCGCTGCAGCGTCGGCCTGGTCTGATGAGGGTGACAGTTTCGAATCCACACCAGGATCACCAGCTCATGCCCTCACCCCAGCTACTGACAAGCCCAATCGGTGGTATGTCGACGGGCAATTTCAAGTCTACTCCGACGCCAAGATCCTGAACGACAAAGGAGTTATGACTTGAACACTCACATTGGAGCGGCGGGTCCTTACAAGGAGTCTTCCGACGGTGCTTGAAATCCACAATCTCTTCACCAGGCATCGCCTGGAGTGTACAGCACGTCCGTTAGGACGTTATAGTGAAGAAATGGTCCTAGAGTTGTACGCATCCTACGTAGCGACTCTCCGATCACAGATTGATAGGCGGGCTGCCCCCGCCAAACAGGCCCCACTGGAGCAGGTCCGAGTACGGGGCGTTCAGGTCGATATTTCCCTGCCTGCCATCCGCCGGTTTCTATACGGCGAGGGTGTTGATGCTAGTCGGACCCCTCTCACTGTCGAGTTTGACTACCGATTGCAACTTGTTAAAGATGGCCAGTTCCTGCGCGAGCCATCGCTTAGAGAGACCACCAAGAGGTGGATGGCCCTGCACCTGTAAGATGATGGAGAGGGGGACGACTAGGTGACTGAGCCAAAGGGGGCCATCAAGAAGGCTACCCTAACTTTCACGGCGATGTTCTTGTGGGTGATTGTCTGCCACTACCTTTCCCCCACAGCCGCGGATAATATCGTTACATGGGATCGAGCAGTATTGATGGCAGCGATGATAGCCAGGTTCTAGGTGGATTTCTCGTGGCTTCTACAGGCAGTCATGCACGAGAGGGCTTT
This sequence comes from Solanum pennellii, assembly GCF_001406875.1. Lineage (NCBI taxonomy): Eukaryota > Viridiplantae > Streptophyta > Magnoliopsida > Solanales > Solanaceae > Solanum > Solanum pennellii. The sequence goes on along the minus strand of NC_028643.1, from coordinate 37,483,573 downwards.
CAAGGTCACAAATACTTACCCTTTCCCGTGCATGATCTTTTCTCTCTGCAGGTCTGCTGGTGTGCCTATATGGCACGTTGATCAGCTCAAGACCCTTATGGGCACTGTTGATGTCGGCCTCATCAGAGATGAGGGCAATAAGTTGGCTCCACGCAGAGGGCCCCATCTAGAGATGCCCCCACTTGCTGACGATCTTGCTGATACGGTAGCCCTGGCCCGCACGGCTACGCAGGCGGCGTCAGCTGACACTCCCCCGATCGAGTCTATCCCGGGTAGAAGCACTTCTCCGAGCTCCTCTCGCACAGCCCCTCTACCCGCGCTGGTCCCGCTTGCTAGGGTCCCAAAATTAAAGGCGCAAATGGCTACACTTCTACATCATATCAATTCGTGGATGCAGAGGTCTATTACCGAGGCAGAAGAGCGCCTGGAGCGGAAAATGGTCCAGTATACAGAGCGGAAGATCGCTGAGGTTCACCAACGCTTGGACGCCTTTGAGTTGCGGGTGCTAGCCCGGCCAGCCCCTCTGGTGGATGTGTCGACTCTTCAGGCTGCGGTCGACAGTCTTCGCGCGGATATCGACACGATCTTAGAGGCTAGGGTGCCGGAGTCTGAGGCCCCTTCTGTCGAGCCTGCTGAAGACATAGTGTTGGCGGCCCTATTCGCCACCTCAGAGATTCCACCACCTCTCCCTCGAGAGCATTCCAAGAGTAGTAGGGGTCGAGTAGAGGACGAGGCGCGAGCACGGAAGAAGGAGCGCCGTGAGATGGAGGCTGCAAGGAGAGCCTCACTTGCTGAGGAGGCGGCGCACCAGACGAGTGCAGAAGAGTTAGCGGCTGGGGCGTCAAGCTCTCGAACTGTGGAGGTAGCGGGAGGAACTGCTGATAGTGCGGTTTTTGCTGAGGACACCACTGAGGGTGTCCAGATTGCAGAGGACGTGGGTTCCGGGGTACCGGACCCACCAGCTTGCTGATCGACGGCGCTTTGCGCCACAGGTTTCCTTCACCTACCACTCTAGTATTTAAATTTTTTATGCATTGGGGACAATTGCATGTTTTTTTGTTGGGGGTGGGGTAAATGGAAAGTTAGTGCTAGGGTGAAGTCTGAGTAGCCCAATTCACTATCCTCTTTTGGGGTTTTCTTGCCTGTGTTCTTTTTCCCCAAAGGACTTATTACTTTTTCTGTTGAACCGGCATGTCTATATCTTTTGTACATAATTTAATTCTGGAGCATGATGGCTAAAATGATATCCTGATAAACTGGAAAATGATGCACGACTAGGCATAGTAACTGATAAATGTGTGGCTCTAAGCGTGACATAGAGGTATACCATTGCATTACCCTAAGTCTAAAATTTAAACTAGGTGTCTGATAATCTGGTAGAGTGATGAGATGTCAAGTGAGTGTGAGGAAGATTTGAATAGTCCACTATTTGTATTAAGCTAGAACTTGCCTGGTTAGTCCTGCTTAAAGTAAGCTGTAATAGACAATTAGGAAAGGATCATAGGCCCTTATTATATATAGCCCATTTTTAGCCTAAATAAAAGAAAACCAAATGAAATTTATCCTTCTTTGATCCAAATGATCTAAGCTTAAATTAGACCTTTCTTTTTCACCCCAACTGATCTTTTCTGGGAACAATGTGTTGGCCCTGGTCCCTCCTTGGACATGTGCACCTCAACTTATGCCAAAAGCATAAGTTGAGGGTGTCTAATGCAGTAAACAACCTTCGTTATGGCCCTGACCCAACTTTGGGTATTGTGTACCTTGACTCATGGCAAAACAATGAGTTGAGGGTGGCTATTATGAGGAATGTTCTGGAAAGTGGGGCTGAAAGAACAAAGAGAAAGAAAGAAAAAAAGTAAAGTGACTCAAGAATTAGTTGAAAGATAAGTAAAGAAAAAGAAAAATATACAAGAAATACAAGCAAGAAAAGAAGAGAGTCACGTACACAAATGAAGAAAGAAGAGAAAATAGCAAGGTGAAAGAATATGAGAAACTGGGCGAGATAAAATGATAGAAAATAGTATATTTAGCCGATATGTCAAGGATTTTAAAAAGTCACTAAAGTATACCTAAATATACCCTACCTGACCGTGAGCCTATGTTACAAGCTAAGAAAGTCCTATCGTGATCCTAAGGGTTGTATAGCGAACTTAAGGCAGTGAAAATAAGGGCAAGCTTATGGCAATAGGCATGAATGAGTGTGACTTTGTTTTGAGAGCGAGTGTTGAAAAGTAATCATTATACTCAAACAAAAATCATTGTGTGAAAAATGAGGATTTTGTTTCAAAGTGAGGACACTAGTTGCAATACCGGAAATATTAGCATCTCGGTGAGAAATTGAAGATGATAGGTGTTAGTGAATGGTGAGTCTGTGTCATGTTCAGATCCCACATAATTCAAGCCTAATAGTGATAGCATGCATANGATATGATGTGATTAATCGGTATTTATAGCCAAATGATTGCAAAGGATAAAACATGGATACTATTGTACAAAGATTTGTATTGAGTCATAGTGCGTCGCTTGAGGACAAACAACAAATTTAGGTTGAGGGTGTTGATATACCGTGGTTTCACGGTATTATATATACTTTTTCCTTAAGTTTAGTGTGTCCAAAAGCCTTTTTGTGCTAATTTTTATATAAGTTTCTCCTTATTTGCAGGAAATCTGTTCAAAGATGTATGCAGAGGTTTTTTAGTGAAGAAATGTAGAAGAGACCACCTACAGAGCTTATGACGGTCCGTAGGTGGCAGCATAGTGCAGCTGTTGAAGGAAGATGGGGAAGTCTGACCAAGTGTGGGGTTACGGAGTCCATGACGGTCCGTCGTGTCTATGACGGTCCGTCCTGCAGGTTCGTCATGATGTTCAGAGAAGTAATCCCAGTACCCATATTCCAAGAGTTTATGTGTTTATGAACGAAGACCCTCGACGGACCGTTGTGCCTATGACGGTCCATCATACTTGCCATCGAGGGTAATGAAGAGAGCAGTAGAAGAAATTTCATCAAGTATGGGACGACGGAGTCCATGACGGTCCGTCGTGACCACGACGATCCGTCGCGAGGTCCGTCGACCCGGCCGTGTTTTGACAGATTTCCAGCAAATAGAGTCCTTGTTTAATTAGGTTTTTATTTTCTATTAATAGTTCGAAAAACCTCGTTTTTGAGGTTAGACTCTGTATTATTAGTTAGACTCTGGATCATTATTAGACTCTTTGTATTAGTGTTAGACTTTTGATTATCATTAGACTTTTTGTGAGATTCTTGATTACTTTGACATTCTTGCAAGTGATTGTTGGTGATTTTTGGTGATTAATCAAGAAAACTTTCGGGCTTTACTCAGTCTCATTGAAGTAAGTACATGAATTCTTATATAATATATTTGAATATTGTGATTATGACTATGGGTAACTAAACTCCATAACTAAGGTTGTGGGATCCATAGGCAAATTATGAGATAAAACCTAACGAAAATAACAATTCTAGAATAGTTTCTTGCATGTATTAATAATTCTTNTAGATTGAGAGACTCTTAGATTGTTAGACTCTTAGATTGAGAGACTCTTAGACGTTAGACTGGAGACGTTGGATTATTAATTAGACTCTTTGTATTAGTGTTAGACTTTTGATTATCATTGATTGTTTGTGATTTGTGGTGATTAATCAAGCAAACTTTCGGATTTTACTCTTTCTCATTGAAGTAAGTACATGAATTCTTATATAATATATTTGAATATTGTGATTATGACTATGGGTAACTAAACTCCATAACTAGGGTTGTGGGAACCATAGGCAAATAATGAGATAAAACCTAGCGAAAATAACAATTCTAGAATAGTGTCTTGCATGTATTAATAATTATTTCACTTAGAAGTCTTTTTAACGGATGCCCAACGTTAGAACTCGCCTTAATGCTACTTGCCTGACCAAGGAGGTAGATAATAGGAAAAGAATTATTAACATAGATTTAGTGTATACTATCTAATAGGCTAGTATTGATTGGTACGAGGTAATAACTTAGTCAAATATCGAATACGATGCTTAATATGAGGTAAAAATAAGGGTTATGATAGCAACACACGTAGTTGGACCAATGTGCGGAGTGAGATTTTCTAGATGTCGGACCAAGGATTTAGAAATACATAACTTATCAATTTGCATGCAAGATACTAGGAAATAATTGTTATAGTTAGAATTATCAAGTTATGAACCTGTGGGGAACACGTAAACCCTAGTTACTTTGATTAATTGATTAAACTCCAACATTCAATGTTGTTAAGTGTCTCTTTCAATTTCGTTAGTTATTTTCATTAATTTAGAAATAGAAACCCCCCCCCCTTTATTGTTTTTGCTTTCCATGGAAGTAATTGACCTAACAATAGTAATAATAGGTTAAAGTTAAGTCTAAACTATTTTCCTCGTGGGAACGATCCCAACCTCACTAGTTGGGTTATTTACTTGACACGACCGCTTTACTTCTTATTTGAGAAGTAAGTTTGAGCGTATCACAAGGCCACGTTAATTGACATAGCACCGCCACCATAAGTGGACCATACACATAAAAACATAATTAAAGTCGAATTAACATAAAATAAAGGGAATTAGGGCATCATACCCCCACTCTATCTTACCACTTCTATTTTAAGGCTAAATCATCAAATTGGATATCCTAAGACCCTTACCCATGGCCATAACAAATAATTCAATGCAATTACAACAATAATCAATGACTATGTCAATTCACTAAATATTCAATAATTTAATACATCATAGATATCAATTTAATTATTACATCAATCAATAGCCTATTGAAAAATAAACTAGGATTCGTAAGCCTTCAGGCAATATCATTTTAATAAGCTTAATATTCAATAGATCGAAGAATATACAATACCTAATTTATAAAATTGAAACTGCCTATAAACCAATATATAATATTCTATACATCAATCAAAAGATCATAACAATCTACAAATGAATTCATCAATATCAAAGCATGATCACATAACCCATATTTTAGTCAAATTGAGAATTTTGTGAATTTCAATGGTTCATGGAGAATTTAATTGGAAAGAAACAATTATACATCAACTACATCATATCATAATGTTTGAAAATGTTTCATGCAAGAACCCAAGACTTAGAGTAGAAATTGGACTTTTCATCTTCTTGAAATCATAGAAAATCATATTTGAATGTGGCTCTAAGGTGGTGTCAAGATTTAGATGCAGAAATCCCATGCCTTAATATAAGAACCCAGTTATAATTGAAGAAGAAACTCCATTGAAGAACCATCATCGTGTTCGATCTTCACCTTGAGCTCTCCTGCAGGTTTTTGAAGAAACTTTGGGAGAGATTGTGTTTTGATTTAGATGATAGGGTTTAAATGAGAGTTTAATGACTTATATACTCTTAAAATACTCATAAACACTCAAAATAACCGTACTCCTATGTTATAAGACTTGGGGTGGATTTCCAAAAACTCCCAAGCCTTAATAGAAAACTGGAAGGAAAGTCACACCACCATCGATGCCTAGCATCGACGGTCCGTGGTCTCACCCACACCTTATTGATGGGGTATCGTTGTTTTCTCCTCAAACTACTCAACCTTCAAGTAAAGTTCCACCATGGACGCCACCCATTGACGGGCTGTCGCTTGTCGACAAGACGGTGTTTGGGTTATCCGATTGCCACTGCCTTGTAGTGTTGTGCTCAAAGTTAGGTTCCTCCTTTAAGGCCCCTTGTGGGTCCTTCATGGAGTCGTACCCGAATTTTCACAAACCAAATATGTATGTATACAAGTTTAATACCTACCGTATCAATTTCATTCAAAAATAACATGTAAAACTTGAAAAAACATACATAGACACACTAGGTTGTTTCAGGCAAACATTTTGAACGTCATGGAGGTTCTTGTACGTTTGGCCTCCAAACTTCAGGAAACTTCACAAATTGTCTATATAGTCAATAATAACTCATTAAGGACCTTATAACCTCATGAATAACAGATGACGTATATAACCACATATGAGGCACATAGGTGATTTAGTCGTCGAACGTCTTGGTCGTCCCTTCGCGTTTGACTTCCAATGCACCTAAAATATTAGAAACTATATCTTAACCCATTTTATACCAATTAGGACCTTACACCATCACGACAACCATATTAGGCTCTAGATCCAACTAAGACATTTTCGGGATCTTACAGTCATCCTTTGAAGTTTCACTTTCAAACTCCTAATATTCATCATTTTAACAACTTATTGACTCATAAATCTTATGATAGGATCTAGATTAACCCATTTCATTTTTAGGGTTGTTACACATACCTCATAGTAATGGCCGTCTATTAGAGAATCTCCCTGTTTTAAATGCTTTTTATATACTGCATCTTTATTGTCATTTCTTTTTATACTTCATTCAGTATGGTATCCAAAAAATTGATTTGAAATTATTATATCTTGTTTAGTTTTCCCTTTTCATGATCGTAAACTAAATGTACCGATGCCATTTGGTCTACATCTTCTTATGATGCAGATACATTGAACGACAATAAGCACCCAAAGAATTGTCGATCATGTTTGTATTCAGATTTAATGCAAAAGCTTCATTGCTTTTTAAGGGTCCTTTTAAATATTTTTGTTAATCACTTACTTAGGATGATTGAGGTGTTGTCTCGACATTCCTCTTTGTAGATAGAGGGTTTATATATTGATATACGTTAGTTTATAAGTATTTTCATTTTTAGTTGTTTATGTTGAGATTTGAGTTGCCACTTTAGCTAGTTAACTGCTTATATCTAAAATATTTCGAGTTTTTTTTTGAAAGAGTCAAGTAAAGTTTACATTTTATTTATCTTAAAATGTTAAGTAATGTCATACGTGGAGTAGTAAGCCAGTCCAAGGGTTTCCTTGGAGGTAATAATGATTCTCAATTGCCACTTCCGGTCATGGTGTAGGGTCGGGGCATGAAAAATGTTGTATCAATGACATAGTTCAAGAGTCCAAGATTGTCTATAAAGTTGTGTCTGTAGATTTCTAGTTATTGATGTGAAGTGCTCCACATTTATAATTAGGAGGGTTAAACATTAAAGAATTTTTTAAGTTCTTTCATACTCTTTTCATGTGATGGATTTCATCTTTAAAAAGTTTCCTTCTAACTCTTTTTTGCACGTATCTTTGTGTTCATGCGTCCAGGAAATGTTGTTCAATACTTCAAGCTAGAAATAATGTTGTGCATCAAGGTGGACCTAATGCACCATAAGTGCAACCCCAAGGAGAGGTCAGTAATGTTGTGTTTTGGGAAACTACTGAGATGTTGAACCAGGTTGTAACCAATAAAGATGGGCAACAAAGAGAAAACTTAATGGAAGTTAATGATAATTGTAAGATCCTAAGTTCATAAGGACGACTACTCCGATGTTCATTGTGGAAGAATCATTGAGGATACATAAAACTTTGTAGAGGAATTGGAAAAACTTTTTTAGGTTATGCACGTTGTAGATGGTGAGTAAGTGGAACTAGTTGCATACCACCTTAAGGGTGTCGGTAAAAGCTGATTTGAGCGATGGAAGAATGGTAGATTTGGGGTGCATCGATTATGAGTTGGGTTATGTCTGTAAGTGCCTTCATGCGATTTCTTTTAGATTATCTAAAATAGGCCAAGGTATGAGAATTCCTCACTCTTAATTAGGAATATATACGAGTACATGAGAATAACCTTATGTTAAAAAAACAACCTAGTAATGATCAAAGGATGTTTACATACATAAGGAGAAAGATAAGTCTGTTTGTTGTTCGATATTCTCATCTATCAAGAAAGTTAAGAAAGGAAGCTATGCAGATAGAATATATCGACATTTTTAGTTTGATGAACCATTTGCAACTGATTGAAGTGGATAAGCAGAGTTATGGAGAAGAGTTTAGAAACCAGAAAGTTGACACATAAGGGAATGAGTCCCGGTAGTAGAAGAGTAATGCAAAAGTTTTTTTAAAAACAAAAGCAACAGACTCCATTATTTGATATTGCACCTTCACCAAGGAACAGAGGTTAAATCAAGAATCACAATTTACATGCTTTTAGAGCTAGACCTGCACAATCTCAAGATAGTATGGCACAAAGAGATAATAAGACTCCTATATGTGCTATGTGTGCTAGGACCACAAAGGAAAATGGTCACTTTATAAAATATTACCTAAGAACAAACAATTTAATTGTAGGGAGGCAATGGACACTAATTATGTTGAGTTTCTTCACAAGACGGAGCTCCACCTGGAGGATCTATTTCATGGACAAGTAGAGGAGAAAACCGTCTATATGCTATAACTAGTCTGTAGGAGAAAGGGAATTCTCGACGTGTTCTCAATAATATGATGGATGTGTTTACTTTTGATGTTTATGATTTCCTAGTTCTAGGATATAGTCTTTCTCTTTTGACTCCTTATATTGCAATGAACATTAACATTTTTCCTAAGCAACTTCTCGATCCCTTTAGTTTTTCTACTCCTATTGCTATGTCTATCCTATCTAACAGAGTTTATCGTTATTGTACCATATCCATCAATAATAAATATAATAAGATTGATATAGACAGGTTAGATATCTTATACGTTTATGTAATTTTAAGTACTTACTAGCTGAATACATATTTTCCTCAATCAAATATTACTGAGTAGTAATGTTCCAATTTCCAAATGAGTCGAGTTTACAGTCAAAGAGCAGTTCAACACTGACTAAGGTGTAACACTTCGGAAGTTCACTACATAGTCTAGAACCTCAATTAATGAACTAAGACTTAGAAAAGTGTTTCTAAGCAATAAACAAAGATAATGAATTCAATTAGAAAGTGTTGGAGTCAAAACATTAAGAAACAACCATGACGTCCGGACATTTGTGAAAAATGAACTACTGTGCCATAAATTTTGACCCCAAAATCATCAATTTGTAGTGTGCGATCGATGAACAAAATGATGAGCCGTTAAGTGGACAACGACAAATTTAATGTGTTGTGAGTTGTCACTTAAATGAATCACAAAATGGTCCAAAAACAAAGTCGGTGACCAAAACCACAGAGTACATGTACGGTCCATTGTCTGGATAACAGACCGTTGACTTGGACTCGTCCGTTAGACCTGGTTCACGTTCCAAGTTTTAGTTAAGTAAGGGGAGTTAGTTAATAAGTTGTAAATAATAGTTTTAATTTCTTAATTAAGGACTAAATATGCCCCGTAAGTCATTAAGTAACCTAATACCTCATTATTTAGCCAACCCAATTCAGTCTCACTTCTCTATACTTTCTCTCTCTAATTCTAAATACCCCCATTGTGGACGAAGGTTCAAGATACATTAGGGATTGATTATTCTAACTTTTATACATCTATTTTGAAAAAAATCTTAAGGTATGGATGCCATTCACTCTTGGGACTCCTTTCCCCAAGTGGCTCTTCAAAGAATTGATTTCTTAGATGTCTATAATTATGGTTTTCTTCCAATTTCGTGGGTTTCCTTTCAAATTGATGTAACATTGTATGATCTTGTTTTATGGTGATATATTATGATTGTTTATTTATTAATTTTTCTTATCCATAGAATTTGTCCTAGCTTCTCTAAATTATATATGATTGTCTCTTTTCAATAACGTCGATTTATGAATTAGGTTGATTAGTTATTAAGGATGATGTAATTGACTTAGTTAATGTATAGTTTCTACTATATGATGATAATGAATGAATTTATGATAAAATATTATGAAATTGATTGTAAATCTTGAAGGAGGGTTTGGAAGCAATGAGTAAGACTTTTATGTTTGAACTCTTTACTTCAATTATGATGGTCTATTCTTGATGCTGATATTCAATTGAAGTATGATTATGTGAATATATAGAAATATGAATACATGATGAATGTCATGACATGTTATGAGTATGTTGAAAGTGAGGTCTACATAGGTGTATGATCATGAAAGGTTGAAAGTGATTCTCTGGTGTGCCTTATTATGATATGACTATGATGTGATGATCTCACTAATGAAGGATTTTAATGAACGGAAGTGCACATTCAATACCTAAAGAGATATGATAATGATTATACAATGGTTAGTCCCTAAGGCTTAAAGACATTTTAAAAAAGTACTTTAGCTTAGCACCAAGTGAACTATACATGAAAAGTGTCCCTTGCCAATGAGGGAAGGTAGGTTCACAATCATTTTAATGAGATGGGTACTATAATGAAAATGTTCATAAACATGGTTTCCAATACATATCTCCTAGTTCCTTAACTATGTGCCCCCATAGGAAGACTAGCTAGTGTATCCACCGAGAATGTTATATTCATGTTTGGTTCTACCATGGCAAGTAGAGAACCTTCTTTCGTTGTAGGGTTTCTATGACACCAGATTCAATGTATAGATCACATGGTCTATCGTATGTTAAGTAGATTGTTCCCAAAAGTAAAATGAATGAATGAAAGTAATAATGTTGGACACTATCTAGGATGACTTTAGGGGTTCTACGTATTGTAGGTAAGGCTACGAGACTTTACCTATGAATTGCACTACTTTACCTTAAGAGTATTCTAGGAGGATGTTCTTATGTGTTTTGTTATGAATTAAATTCATGTGTTGACTTTAAATGATGTTGATCTTATATGGTGTTGACTTAATTAATAAACTTTATATTGGTTGAAGTTGCTATATATGATTATGAATATGCATGATATGGTGATATGTGAAGTATCAGTATTACTTATGGTTTCATTATTAGTTAACTTAGTATATGTGGTATTATGGGGCTTCACATGAGTAATTCAGTAGTTTGCTTTGATTTAGATTATATGTATGGTTCTTTTATGCTTTGATGATATGAACTCTAAGATATGAGATGTTGATATGTCTTAATGATGGTGTTTTCCTTATGTTGGATATGAATATGTTTTAATGCTATTATGATTATGGACATGTATTGTTCTTGTGTGTGCACAAAGGATTTCAAAGTGACTTCGCCTGGTTTTGAACATAATGTCCCTTTGTGTATGATTTAAATGGTTTTGATTACATATGTGTATATACTTAGTACATGTGGTTTCTAGTGACTCATATTCTTTATGTTTCTACATTTAGGTAGGGTCGGGCCATTGAAGATTTCAAGGCAACTTTCATGGAAGGCTTGGATCGTTTCCCAAGTTATTGGTGAGTCCTCAAGTTTGAGGATGATGCCAGTTTTCCACTCTAGATACGATATTGACTATGTCTAAGAAAATGGGTCTTTTCTTATTTTAGCGACATTGTTGTAAGCATATATGTGGAATATTGTAATAGTGTAGGGGCTATGCCCGAACCTTATACTTTTATGATAGATGGTTTATATGTTAGAAAATATTAGACTACATTAGTGAATTAAAAATGTTGCATAAACGAGATGTCTATGTAAACATCATAAAGGAGAAGCCTGATAAACGTCATATATTACATGATAAATGAGAAGTCTATGTATACTTCATATATATAAATTTTTTAAAATTTTCCACCTTTTCTCTACCTATGATATGCAATGATGAATGATATGGGCTATTCTAAGGCCTTTTAGAGGAAGAAGACACTAGTTACGTCTAAGGGGTGCTCTCCAATCGGGACATAAGGGTTGTTTCATTTCGTACCTTGAGGAAACGACGTTACTTTAATAGTGGTGTATTTGTTACTAAGTCTGACTTAATGAATCTAGTATTAAGAAACAACCTATTGTGTCAGTTCCAGTTGTAATATTTCCAAAATGCAATATGAGTGGCCTAACATAGGTGTCATGTTGTCTAGACACTGTTATAAGACCTATAATGATGCATTTATGATGTTTAGGAACCAAAACGTTCAAGAACGTCCATGACTTTTGAAAATTTCATTCAAGGACGTATTAGCGTGCCTTAGCCTATTTGACTAGCTTTTACGAGTCGGAAATTCATGATATTTGGTGGAAAGGTGTATAACATGTGTTTCAGGTGGTTCTTTGTTGAAACATCCGGGTACAACTCCCAATGACCGACCAAGGGCTCTGACGAGTGCCGTAGCCCGTTTGAGCTAACATTGCCTTGGATGTGTGTACCAACGAGACTAAAACAACGACTCATGGATAGATTGACAGGACATCGATGTCAACCGTCATCCCATACTTATACAAAATGAGGAAGACCTCTTCAGCAGAAGTCTCTGACCAAGATGACGGTTGTGCAGGAAGGAGGGGGGGGATCATCTATCGACTAACAGACGGCCCGTCGATGGGGTTTAGTCTTTGAGGGTCCAAGTTACTGCACATTTTAGTTACATTTCATTCAAAATAACGGAGTGGATTAAGGGTTATTTAGTTATTAATGGAAGATTAATTAACTAATTTAACCCCCCATATAATACCCCAACCCTCATTAGATAAACACAACTTTAAAAATAAATCCTCTTCCTTCTCTCTTCTTTTTCTCTCTATTGGAAGATACCATTAAAGACAATCTAGGGGGAGGTTTTGAGGTCTTGAAAAGGGAAAACTTAACCATCAATTAACAAGGTATGGGATCTAATTCACCTTTGACACTTTTTCCGCAAGAAGTTCCTTCAAAATGGATTTCCAAAGTAGGTTTCACTCAGTTACAAATTTAATTTTATGAACTTTGTTGTTTATGTTTTCTTTAGGGTACAATGGATATATTAACATGTATTTTAACGTGATCACTGTAAGTTGTCATGGTTTGACCTAATTAGTAAAGCACGATTGTTAACCATTGACCCTAGGTTTGATCGTATAGTAAATTGGGTTGTGATTGAATAATTTGTATTGATTATGGGTTAAATCGCTATTAGATGATGTTGTTACACAAATAATTAACAAAATGTAATGAATTGTAGTCCTTTATGCACATTTTGAAAAGTGATCTAGGTTACGGAAATTGGCCTAAGTAATCGTGTTTTAAGCATTGATTTGAGATTGAATTATTGTATAGTGACTCTTCTAGTATCACTATCATTTTGATTTTTTAATTATGATGTGGAAATCTAAATTTTACCGAAATGAGGGTTTATTGTATGGCCTAAAGGATGAACTATTAAGGAGACTTCGTATGTTTTGGAGTCTCTATCTTTACTTTAAATCGTTATTAATTATGGTTAAGTCATGATTTTATATTGGAGTGTGCCTTGTATTAGGTTTGATAGGTTGGTATGATGTTGAATTGAAATGTCTTGACTATGTTGTGAGGTTGATTAAGGTGTATGTGGTATAAGGACGGTGATGACTATCAATGTGCCTTGTTATGCTATGAATGTTGTTGTGTTAGCCTTACTAATATGAATTGTGATGAAAAGTCTATATTCATACAATTCTTATTGAGATATTGATGATGATGATTATACAAGGGGTAGACCCTATGATATAAACTAAGATATGATCGATAATTAAAAGCTTAAAGACATTTCGACAAAGGGACTTAGTTTAGCACCGAGTGAACTTTACAATGGGAGGTGATGACTTCCCATAGAGGAAGATTCGGCCTATAGTTCTGCATAAGATGTTGACTTTCCCAAAGAGGAATACTCATCAAGTAGATTCTCAAGAGAGGAGACCCCAACTATCAAGTGGTATGAAGAGTGAATACACTATCTCTTAGTTCTTCAACTATGTTTCCCTCATAGGAAAACTAGTTATTGGATCCACCTAAAGCGCTATATTTATGTTTGGTTTTACTTTGCCCGGTAGACCACCGTCCATTAGGGTAAGGTTTTACAACACCGGATTCAATACTTAGCTCTTGTTGTCTATGTATCTTAAAGCAAGTGTTCCCTTAATTTAGATAAAGTAATTAAATTTAAACTAACTAAGGTGACTTGAGAGGTTTGACTTAGCCTAGGTACGAGTATGGGACTCTACTTATGTCTTGCACTAGTTGACCTTGATGGAAACTTTAGGAAGTCGATATTATGTTGTATATGATAATGATGTATATGATGGCAACATGTTGATGCTATAATATAAATGATATTATTCTATGATGATTATCCTCTTGAACATGTAATTGGGTTGTACTATTAAAGTATGATGTTATGTGTCCTTAAAGGTTATGTTATGTGAAGTTGGAAATTGGTCATGGTTTCTTCTTGAGGATACTTGGTTGAGTAAGGTTATGGGGATTTGCTTGATCATTGCACTTGTTGACTCAATGAGGATTCATGAGTAGTTGTCTTGCTTATTATTATATTTAACTGGTACTAATGCTTGTTATGTTAATTCCTTTATGATAGGGTTGTATTAGATTATGGGCTCAAGTATGTCGATATGAAGATTACTTGGTTTAGTTAGTAAGCATGTGTTGTTGTTTGGTATAACTTGCTTGATTGTGCATAAGACTTTTTATAAAGGGTAAAAGAGCATAGTTTAAATTAAATCTCCCTCTTTAGCATGTTTTGTTATTATATGTGCATATGGTCTCATACTTAGTAAAAGTGGTGTACTAACCACATTTTCTTCCTATTTCCCAAACATTTTAGGTTCTGGTCGTTGAAGTCTCATCGAAGACGACTTGAAGAAGGCTTGGATATTCTCTATCGTCCAAGTGAGTAGGTCCTCACTTTCCGAGGGCGATGCCCAAATCTGGATTATGAAGTAGCTTTGTTTTTATAAAACTTTTATGTTCATTCCACTTTCATTTGAGTACTATTTGTATAAGCATATATGTTTTTTCCTTACATTGATGTAGGGCTATGCCTAAAATGCTATGATTTTTAGATTGTATAAGATTATACAAACCTTAAAACTGTCTTCTATCTTATGTATATATTTATGTGCAGTAAAAGTGGAAATCTATGTAACTTCCTATACGAAGGGTCTATAATACTCGATATGTATATTATGTGTATGTAGAGGTCTAAGTTAACCTCTAAATAGAAGTAGTAAAACATTACCATTTCCAGTAAATTCGACTTATGAATGTGATGATGTAAGCTTAAGAGGCTATTAATAGTCCTCAAAGAGAACGACGACGCCGATTATATCTAAGGGGTAAACCCGGATGTGACACAAATATTAAGTGAGTTTCCAAATATCGTTCTAGATTATATTTTTGGAGTCCCTCCTAAAAAAGAGCAATTTGAAGATCTTATTTAGAAAGATTTCATTCGACCAAGTTTCTCACATTGGGGCACTTTTGTAATATTTGTGAGGAGAGATGGTTCTCTAAAATGTACATAAATTACCATCAGTTGATGTCACGACCTGAGAGTATACGCTAGAAGAAATGGTAATCTCAAATTGTGGCATGGTTTACTTTACCTCTCAAAGGTCCTGTACAAGCCCTTTAACATAATTCATTGAATAAATATATGAAAAATAGTCATAATTTAAAAAATTTCACACGAAATTATAATACTTCAAAATATCGTCTATAGAAAATCATAAGGAAAGGCTAAGTCTAAAAACTTCCATCTTAGACACACGAATATTTTGGGACATGGACTGTAAAACAACATAAAGAAATATCTAATTCTTTTACAATACTTTTAACAACAAAAGTAAAAATAGTGATGTCCTCGAATCTATTGAGGACGTACGCCAACTTTGATTGAATGAGTGCTAGTATCCAATCTTTAATTCAAGACTCCTCTCGAATATTAGTACAACTTTAGAGATAAGATAAAATATATGGAGTTAATATATTAGAATGCACCAAGTATGGTTGCATACAATTAAAATTACGCTAAAAGGACATTTGTATAAAACATGCTCTTTTTTACGGAAAAATTTATAAGACAAGTGTAACAGTTACGTAAAAGTCAACATAAGCACATATAATCACATTACACAATGTAGCATCAATGTCACTTCAAATAAAAAAAACATGAGACCCTCCTACAAAAGGTTATTCTAAGGCTCACTTTAGTGAGATTTAAAGCGACCACCCATACAACCCGTTCACACACACCAATTTAACTCCCTAACTAGAATTACTCTAAGACTCACTATGTAAGACATGAGATACCACCCATACACCAACTCTAAACCTACCTAAGCAATCATTACGCTACTCAATGTAAGTACCTTTTATGTAACATACATTTTACTTCATTCACTATGTTCATTAAACCATATAAGCGACATTCAACACTTAAGGACTTTGATATATTGGTCTTGGAGAAGACGTAGGGAACCTAGATAGTAACATTTTCCAAGCCTACTCCTGCAATGTAAAGATAGTGTCCCATTCAACTACCTAAACATTGTAGTACTGCTCAAACAATAGCATGTATCCCATATGATGAGAATCGGAAATAACTGGAATAGACCATACTAATTAGGTATGGTGTCCGGAGTCTTCCCTACTCCGGTGGAGGGTGTTCTACTTGCCAATGGTAGAACTAGGACACATCCCATGTAGGCACATGGTTAATGAATATCACGGGTTTCCTTGTACTCTAGTCTCAACTAAAAAATATTCACTCTTCAAAGCTTATTCTCTTAGTCCTAGACTTTATTCTCAAGGAGTAAATCAATCTAAGCCATAAGAAGAGGTAACATATAAAAGGCACAAACAAATCATAATACACCTGACCAAAGAGGTCCACTACGACTGCCACACAATGGTCAAATAATATAGCTTCATCACTTTCCTTGTGATGATTTCATGTCATTCCATCCAACCAACCCCTAAGTCCATAATTCACACAAGAAGGATACGATTACCACTTTGAATTTCATGGATATCAAAAACATCTATCTATGTTGAAGGTTCCACCTAAGTTACCCTCTTAACTATGTTAAAGATCATATTTATGTTTGCATACACATTTATGACGAAGGTTCTTTAGCATACTAAGTAAAGAGTAATATTCAGATCCTATATGTATCAAGTAGGGGGACATAGGTCTACCACAACAAGACACACATATCACCATCTTATCACATGTATAATATCATTCAAGCAGCACATAGGGTCAGCTAAGTATAATATAAGTCACCCTACACACTCTTATAATTTCATCAATATAAATGGTCATAATGTTAATATAACCAACTAGGAAGATTCATACTTCAACACCGACCAAAACATCTTAAGAAATCACCATAGTCTACTATAGACACTTACCATCAACTAGAAGGATTCATACTTTGACTTCACAATGGTAACTTTTCCAAGCCATAATATGACAATATCACAATTCATAAAGTAATATTGATGAGACCACATTCTTTCACAATTCATACAGTAATGTCGACAAGGCAACATCATTCATATGTATCAAAACATAACCACCGTCACAATAAGTAGACTGTACGATACATTACAATTGAAATGACTATACTAAACAATATAGAGATAGTAAGGTCAGCATACCACCATTCCATCTACTATAACTCCAATCAATACCCAATTCAACCAATTTAATCCACAAAGGTGCTTGCCATAGATATGATAACCAATTCAACCCTTTAATTACAATATACAATGCTACAAGATAATACGATATGAAATTAAGTAATTTAGGAAAGCCTACATATAATTCTAACATGCTTCATACAAAATTCAATAACCCAAATATAACTACGCAAGCATTAAATACAACTGAGACATTATAAGACCACTAAGAATATAGTCTAAACTAGAATTGCATAATTTGCATGGGTTCATAGAGTTTTTGATCTTATAGCATCAAATTAAAATCAATTTAATCTTAAATAATTGATTCAAAAAGTTTTATGCAAGAACCTTTGGCTAGATAAAAAAAATAGGACACTTCATCTTTTTGAAAATATTTTCGAAATCACTTTGAAGATTGGCACCTTGAAGAATGAGATTCAAGGATGAACCACCAGACCATTATTGATGCTTATACATGAAGTTCAGAGAAAATTGATTGAGAAACCATGCTCCAAACTCCCTTCAAGCTTTAGTGGTGTTCTAGAGAGTTCTTCTTTGGGGTTTTGATTTTTATTTAGAATAATGCACTTTGTTTGGGGTTCTAGAATTATAAAACTTCTTTAAAATACACATCATATCCTTAAAGAACCTCCATAACCATTGTTATATCATTAAGTGAATTTTCCCATGTAGCATTTGCTTCGCCGAGATACCACTGCAAAATCTGCAGGTGTCTATCGACGGATCAAGCTACGCCCTGTAGACCCACCTACAGACCGTCCTTCTGGACTGTGGTATGGGTCTGAGGGTCATAAAATGGGATCATAAGCTCTCAATACTATGAATAAATCCAAAACCTAATCCACGGGAGATTGATTGACCTAAGGGGCGTCAATTGCGTCCGGCGATTTAGAGTGTTTTTCGCAGTCTTTGCTCACTTGTTAGGTCCTCGACAAGTGACCTTAAGTTGGTCCTTGCGGATTTCTACTCGGACATTTCCAACTAAATATCCTCATATACAAGTAAAGAACCCCTCACATCAATTTTAATCAAAATGAACTCATAGAGCATGAAAAGGTACATCTAAACATAAAGGACATCTCAAGAACAAACTTCCCAACGTGGTGGAAGTTTGACCTCCAAACACTACCAAACTCTATACACTAACTCAAGACACCATTATAAGCCATTTCAGAATTATAAAACCTCACGAGACACGTGTTAAGCTCTTGCTTCACCTATGTAATTTTAGAGGTGTTACTTTATCCCCCGCATGGACAACATTTGTCCTCAGATGACACTTTCTTCATTTTAGGAAGTTTCAAGAGATAAGAAACTCAAGACTAGAAGCACATAACCATACCATATAATATACAATACACATAATTAGGAGGAATACCAATTTCACATAATCAACAGACTCAAAACAACAAGAGGATAGAAATTACTTCTATAACTCATCACGCAAAAAGACTCACATTCTTCATTAAATGTAGGAGGAACTTCTTCGCATATTATCATACTCATATTAATCAATTTTATGCACATTATAAATGTTTTTCATGAAATAACTATTTCGCCATAATTTTGAATTTCTTTACCCTGAACACCAAAATCTTTAGAGTAAAACATACTCAAATATTCAATAATGCAACTCTTAAGCAATTTATTATGGAAGTATGACAATATGAGAGACAAAATCATATAAAAAGATTTTTCAACATAAAAATAACTTTATAAAAGTCTCAATGAAAGGAATTAATGAAATTCAATTTCAACTAGACTAATACACAAAATGCAACATGCAACATGCTTCGATTAAATTCTCTCTCTCTCTCTCTCTCTCTCAAGTTTGAACTGAATAGAAGAGAAGACAGAACAAATAACAAATCCACTACACACCAAACTCCAACAGAGAAGTAACCAATTATCACACAAGAGATAAAACTATAAGTTACGGGCATCATCACCCGAATTGGATACTTTAGCTTGAAGAACATAGAAGCTATTTTTCTTTAGAGCATCACCATCCAGAGCACTATGAAGAACATGCTTGGCTTCTTTTCCTTTAGATGCAATAGCAGGACAATCCCTCACCTTACGATCATCCATACCACAACCAAAGAAACCTCTATATTACCTGTTAGACATTTCCCAACGTGCTTCTTCCCACACCTTGCACAAGTAGGCTTAACACCTTGAGAACAACTACCATCCTCAACCTTGACCTCAGAATCACTAGGGAAATCTTTGTTTGGAGACCTCTTCTTAAGCCTAGGTTGGTTTTTCTCATCAGATCTACCCCTCTTCAAATATCATAAAATCCTACTATTTTTTACTATTCAATTGATTCTGCATACACCATGAGTCTCAAAAAGGACATGTCATTATGGAACACAGTCGTACGATACTCTTCTTTCACAAGGTAGGCAACATCGGTCACAAACCTACTCATCTCATCCCTAGGTTTATACACCAAGGATAGAGCATACCTAGACAACAAGGTGAAATTTAAGGAATAATATTTCACACTCATGTTTCCTTGACTAAGGTTAATGAAATCCTCAACCATCACCTCCCTTGTCTCACGGGGAAATTACTTTACTAAGAAAGCCTCTTTTAAACTCCTCATACTTTATAAGACCGGACTAACCCGGCCTATTATCTTTCCAATGGGTGTACCACACTTAAGAAACATCCCTCAACTGGTATAAAGACAAGTCTACCTTCTCCTTAGAAGTCACCCCCATAGCACTAAACACCTTGTACACACAATTTTAAAACTTTTGGAGATATTCTCCCACCTTATAGCCAAGAAAGATATGAGTATATGTTCTCACAAAGTCCCTAAACCTAGAGATCATAGTGTTCTACAAAACATTAACCCTAGGTTCAGTACCAGTATTCAATTGAGTTGTCATGGCTTGGGCTAAAACAAGTAGAGCCTATCTAATCTCCCCATTAATCATGTTTTGGGGAACCGCCGAAACCTTAGTACCTTCACCTCCATTAGGGACTTGATCCCCCTATGGAGAAAAATAAAAATCTTGGGGAACTTGAACAACTTGAAGACCTAATCAAACATGTGGAATTTCCTCATGCACTCCTTTTTTTTTCCAACCTTCTTGCAGGCATTCCTGTTGTAGTCATACCCTTTAATCACAAGAGAAGAGATAAGGAATCGACACTTATAACCTCAAGTATATGGGCTCGACACAAGAGTGATGAAGATAGTGAAATTTTATCGTCCTGTAGCTTCCCACTCATAGTTGTATCACGACTCACACCAACGAACAAGACTCTAGTAGACGTGTCTTTAATGAGACATTGGATTCCTAAAGATTACATCATAACCTGTACTCCGATCACACCATGTTTGGCACTACCCGAGAGTATACCCTAGAAGAAATGGTATTCTAAAATAGTGGAACGATGTACTTGAACTCTCGTAGTTCTTATACAATCCCTTTGACACCATTCATTGCATACCGTTATGAAAAGTAATGCGGAATTAAAAGTTTTCACACTAAGTTACAATACTTCAAAATAACTTCTATAGAAAATCATAAGAAAGGTTATGTTTCAAAGTCTCAATCTTAGACACATGAATATCTTAGGATACGTCCCATACATCAACATAGAGATCTGTATAAGTCTATTACAATACTATTTACAATGAAATTTAACATAGTTATGTCCTTAAATATATTGATGACATACCCAACTCTGCTTGAATGAATAATACTATCCAATCTTTACTTCAAGAGTCCTCTCAAATGCTACTTACACCTTAAAGATGCACTAAGTATGGTGTCAATTAAATAAAATCATGATAAAAAGACATTTGTATAAAACATTCTCTTTTTGAGCAAAACTTCATAAGAAAAGTATAAGAGTTACATACAAGTCAACTTAAGCATTTATAGTCACATTACACAATATAGCAACAAGATAACTTCAAATCAATTAAACATGACACCCTTTAACCAAAGGTTATTCTCAGGCTCACTCAAGTGATTTATGAAGCGACCATTAGTACAACCCCTTCACACAAACCTAAGTGATCCATTAGACTACCTAAGATAAGATTATGACCATTTAATCAATTTAACTCCCTACCTAGAATTAATATAAAAGTCACCTATGTAAGTTATGAAGAGACCACCCATACACCCTGCCCAATCCTACCTAAGCAATCCTTAAAGATACTTTAGATAAGTAACTTTTCATTAACATACATTTTACTCAAGTCCATATTATCATTAAACCAGTTAAGATACCTTCAACAACTAAGGAATTTCACATAATGGTCTTAGAGAAGACTTAGGGAACATACATACTAACATTTTCCAATCCTACTAGTGCAATGTCTATATAGCGTCCCATTCAACTACCTTAACATTGTCATACTTTTCCAACACTAACGTTTATCCTACTTTGTGATAATAGGATATAACTGACATGGACCATACTAACTAGGCATCGAATCCGGAGTCTACCCTACTCTGATAGAGGGTGTTCTACTTGCCAATGGTAGAACTAGGAAACATCCTATGTAGTTACATGTTTAAAGAATATCAAGGGTTTCTTTGTACTCTCCTCTCAACTAAAGAAGGTTCACTACCCAAGCATGTTCTCTTGGTTCTAGCCATTGTTCTCATAGAGTAAATCAATCTATGGGCATATGAAGAGGCACTATATATAATTCACAACCAAATCATAGTACACCTTACCACAGTGGTCCAATAAGACAGCCGCACGATGGTCAAATATGATAGATTCATAACTTTTCTAAGGAAGATTTCTTGTCGTTGTAGCAAACAAACCCCTAATTCTATATTTAAAAAGGATAACATCACGAATTTCAACATCAAGGATATCATAACATTCTATCTAGGTTGAAGGTTCCACATAAATTACCCTCTTAACTATGTTCAAGCTCATATTTTAGTCATATTTACACATTCATGACCAAGGTGCTTTATCCTTCTAAGTCAAGAAGCATATTCACATGCTACATAGATCAAGTAGAGGGACATAGGTCTACCACAACAGAACACACATATCGTCATCTTATCATATGTACAATATCATTCAAGTAGCACATAGGTCAAGTATGTATACTATAAGTCACCCTACACACTCCAATCGATTCATCAACATAACTCATCATAATGTTCCTATAATAAACGAGGGAGAGTCATACTTCAATACCAAGTAACAAATCATAAGGAATCACCATATTCTACTATAGACATCTATCATCAACTAGATGGATTTGTAACAATTACTTTATATAGAAACATAAGTCATATAGACCTTCACAATGATCACATATCAATGACATAAAATGAAAATATTATAATTAATAAAGTAATGCCAACGAGGCCACATTCTTTTACAATTCATATCGTAACGGCGACAAGGTGACATTATTCACAAGTATAGCACATAAGAACCACCACCATAACTGGACCATACAAATATCACAATTTAAATACCTATACTACACAATATTGAGAAGGTTAGGTCAACATACAACCATTACATTCACTACAACTCCAACCCATAGCAAATTTAACCTATTCAATCGACAAAGGTTCTTACAAAAAGCCATGATCACCAATTCAACCCAATAATAACAATATAGAATGATACAAGATAATATAATACGAAATTCATAAATTTAGGACATCCTACATACAATTGTAATATGATTCTTACATAATTTAATATCCCAAATCAAACTACACAGGAATTCAATACAATTGAGACATAATCAGATAACAAATAATATAGTCAAAACTAGGATTGCATAATATTCATGGGTTAATAGAGATTTTGATCTTTAACCATCAGATTAACATCAATTCAATCATATTTCATTGATTCAAAACGTTTTATGCAAGAATCCATGGCTAGATAACAAATAGGACAATTCATTTTTTAAAAGATCTTAGAATTCACTTTGAAGATAGGCTCCTTGAATAAAGAGATCGAAGAATTAACCACCATACCTTGTTTGATGATTATACACGAAATTTAGAGAAAATTGAATGAGAAACAAACATCCAATCTCCAATATCCTTTCAAGCTTCAATGGTGTTCTAGAGAGTTCTTCTTTGGCGTTTGGGTTTTAATTTTTAATAGTGAACTTGGTTTGGTTTTATAGACTTATAAACCACTTCAAATGCCCATATTACCCTTGAATAAAATCCTAAACAATTTTTAGAACATTAGGTGTATTTTCAAAAGTAGCGTTCACTTGGCTGAAATACCTACAGAAAATCTGAATATGTAAGTCGACGGATCAAGCTACGCCGCATAGTCCAACCTACGGAGCGTATTGCTCATCCTTTATTTGGGTAGGAGGCTCATCAAACGGTATCTTAAGCTCCCCAGTTTAAGTATAAACCCACTCCCTAATCGACGGGACATCGATTTACCTAAGGGCCATCTATTGCTTCCGTCGATTGAGTTTATTTTTTGTTGTCTTTGCTCACTTGTTGTGTCCTCCTAAACGACCCTTAGGATGGTACTTGGGGAGTTTTACCCAAATGGTTACACCTGAAATACCTTTATATACATGTTAGGAATCCTTCATATCAATTTCAAAAAAAATGAATACGTAAAACATGCAAAGTCACACCTGAACATACAAGCACGTCTAATGGAAAAACTTTTGAGCTTTGTGAACGTTCTTGGATGTTTGACCTCCACACAGTAACAAAACTTTAGATACTGCCTCAAAACAATATTTTAGGACTCTAAAAACTCATGCCATATGTGTTTGGCTTTAGCTTCATCTATATCATTTTAGAGGCGTTATAGCTGAACAAGGTTACTATCATAAATAAGTATCCTCTTCCAAAGATTGATGATCTGTTTGATCAACTTCAGAGTGCTAATTTTTTGTAAGATAGACCTCATATCAGGCTATAATAAGTTCAGAGTATGGGAATGTGATATTCCAGAAGAATTATTGAGAACCTGTTATGGGCATTATGAGTTTCTAGTTATGGAATTCGGATTAACTAATGCGCCTACAACATTCATGGACCTTTTGAACAAAATATTCAAGCCTGATTATAATACGTTTGTTATTGTATTGATTGATGATATTCTAATCTATTTAAGAAATAAGAAAGAGATCATGCTAGTCATCTTAAAGTAGTTTTCTCAACTCTAAATGATAGAGAGTTTTATACTTACATATGTAAGTGTGAGATTTGGTTTGAGTATGAAAAATTGTTAGGCTGCAGTGTCTCTGGTTACGGTATTTGAACTAATACTTAAATGATAGAGGGAGTACATAACTGGCCTAGGCCCTGATCTCCAACATACATTAGGGGTTTTATCGTACTTACTTTCTATTATAGAGTGTTTATCGAGCGGTCCTCATCTATTTTATCCCCTTTGACAAAATTGACTCATAATATAGCTAAGTTTCAATCGCCTAAATATTATGACAAAAGCTTTCAGGAGTTGAAAATATAGGTTACTATTGCCCCACTATTGACATTACCAATGGGAAAATATGGCTTCGTTGTGTATTGTGATTCCCCCATAGTTGGACTATATTTTTTATTGATGCAGAATGGTCATATAATAGAATATCACTCTAAACAATAGAAGAATCGTGAGAGTAATTGACGAAACAATGATCTAGAATTAGCTATTGTAGTATTCAGTTTTTAAAATATATCGTCACAAACTTTATTGTGTTCATATTGATGTTTTTATAATCACAAGAGTGCTCGGTATATGTTTAGTGAGAAAGATATTAATCTTAGACTAATGAGTTGATTTGAGTTACACGATGATTATGACATCAGTATTGTCTAAATAAAAACAATATCAAACAAAAACTATAGAAAAAAGGTGAAACAGTAAAGGTCCTAATAGTGTTAGTACTGATAACATCATGATCTGCTGTCAAATGCTCTATCACTAATATATGAACATTTGATGCTAGCAAAGCACTATATTTTTGTGTACATTGTTTCTTTTCTTCAACCCCTTGAGCAAGTTTTATAATGGTAGTCCTTCTTATGTTAAGGTATAAAAGAAAGTGTTATAAAAAATGTGAATAGATTTTCATGATTAGGTGTTCGGATAATGGATTTCGATGAAGGAGGAGTAGTAGTGATGAATAGGGTTGAATCATCATTGTTGTCTTAAATAAAGGAGAAACAAGAGCTAGACCCTATGTTTATTGAATTAAAACCATATGTTAATATGAAAAAAATGATGGGTTTTATAAAAGAGGGTGTTAGGGTATTTAGGTAACAAGGTAGGTTTTATTTACCAAAGGTGGATTAACTCCAATAGAGGATCATGGAGGTAGCTCAAAGCTCCAGATTTTTATTCATCCGTGTTCAACAAAGATGTATCGTGACTTGAGAGAAGAATATTGGTGCAATAGTATGAAGAAGTACATTGCAAATTTGTTGGTAAGAATTTGAAATGTGAATTAGACAAGATATATCACAATAGGATCGATGGTATGGCTCAGAATATAGATTTTACGAAATGAAAGTGGGAGATGATTAAAATTGATATAATAACATGTTCACCATAGTCACACAGGTAACATGATTTGATTTGTGTTATTATATATCGAATGAATAGATCATCCCAGTTGTTACCACTAAAGTTACCCATTCAGCAGAAGATTATGCTACGTTATATATTCAAGAGGTATTCAAACTTCATGGAGTTACCTAGTCCATCATTTTCGAAAGAGGTGTGAAATCTGCCACACAATTATAGATGTATTTCCTGATAGTTTTGGGTTCAAAATGACTTTGAATACTGCTTTTCATCCTCAGAATAATGGTCCCGTAGAGCTCACCATTCATACATTATAATTATTTTGAGGGATAGTATGATTTATTTCAAGGCTAATTGAGATGATCACCTAACTCTCGCTTAATTTGCTGACAATAATATGTATCACTCAAGCATTAAGATGGCTCCTTATTATGTTTTTTATGTGATATGATTATGATATCTTATTGTATGATTTGAAGGTTGTGAATCTGGGTTGATAGGACTAGACTTAGTTTGTAATGATATGGAAAAGTTAAGGTTAGTCAAGAGAGATTGAAAACAACACATATTCGTCTTAAATCTTATATAGATGTTAAGAAAAGAGACATAGAGTTTGAAGTAGATGATTGGATATATTTGAATATTTAACTCATCAAGGGAGTTATGAGATTTGGCATGAAGGGGAATATTAGTGCCTAATATATTTGTCCTTATAGGATATCCAAGATGATAGGTAACGTAGCATTGAGTTTTGACTAAAGCAAGAGAGCAGTGATTCATCTGACATTTCACAGTTCCATGTATAATAGGTGTATGGAAGACCCTCCGCTTTTCATACCTACTGATGATATTTTTATTAAGCAAAGCTTATGTGATTAGGATAATTTTGTTTTTATTTGAGACTGCCAGGTTTGCAAGATTCTATAGAGGAATCTATTTTTTGAGAAAGCTATATAGGAGGCTGAGGAGGACATAAAGAAAAGATAAGCACATCTCTTAGAGTTAGGATTAATTCCAAGTGGAGGTACTAATCCTTTTACAGACCTTGTATTTTTAGTTGACATGTTGTGTATATATTGCTTGTTGGGTGTTTGAGCTGAATGTAAAATGTTACACACTTAGACTACTCAAAGTAATCTCACATGAGGATGAATACTTATAAGAGGGAAATATTATAACAACTGAGTATTTGAAAGAGCTACGAATAGAAAGAACTATACTTGGAAATAACAAATATGAAAATTTGGGCAAGGTATGATAAGTATGAGTTTTGTATAGATTTCAAATGACCATAACATTCAATAAAGAATTACTTAAATGAACCATAAGGTATAAAATTAAACGTCGGATACTCTTTAAAACGCCACCATGTTTGCTAATTTTTGTGCTCGTCAGACGGAGTTATGTTAGTTTGAAGTTGGGCTGTTCAGCTAAGAATGTAACACAGATTTAAGAGGGATATTTTTGTATTTTCATTAACAAATTAAATTAAATGAGATTTCGTAATATTTAGGGGTCTAAATAGATTTGTTCAATTTTACAAATCCTAAAATACACTTGGTATTTAAGAAGTGCTCTAGAGAGGAGAAAAGGGGAAAATTCAAGTTTCATCATGTTTTTGAGGATATCGTTGCGGTTTCGCGAAGGGTTTAACCCCTATGATGGGTGTGAGTTCACATAACATTGATTTCTCACACCCACGCGCCAATAATGTTTAATACCACATAATTGCATTCTTGAAAGTAAATGATTTGAGTTCCTTATGAGTTTTATTCAAGTTTACTTCATATTCTTGACTATTGAGGTTTTAATTATTTGTTCACATAGTCTAGTGAGTATTAAAGTTATCTTTTAGTAATTCTTCTATACTAATGTGGGGTATTTAAATTAATGTTATTGGGGAAAAAACTATTTAATTGTTGTTGAATTGGAGTAAGAAAACAATTAAAAAGTTTGTCAGTGTTATGGACAGGAGGCTGGCGCAACATATAACATACAGACAAACACAACGAGGTTTTAGTTTTTGTTCTACTGCCCTTCACCAATCAGGGCGTCCAAACCATCATTTTGTGGTTGATGTTCTCGTGTCCCGCGCCACTCAGTAAGGTACCCTAATAGGGTCCTCTACCCTTTCCCACATCTTTTTATTTTAGTTCCCTCATGTTGTACGTATGGTTTCTAGTTGATTCATAAACTTTAAGGTAAATATAAACATCTATATATCATCCATAACATGATATTCTTACCCTTGCATGTATAATAAAAATTTAAGAAAGATCCAAGTGTCAATTCTACAAAGTTCATTGAGTATTTCAAAAAGTCATTTAGTGGGTTGGTTTGGCCCCTTTTACATAAAGGGGCAAATCATTTTAAACTTTTTTTAATTAATAATCTCAAATAACCGAAAGAGTTATATTTTAATCATATGATCCAGATAAATTATTGGAGTAGTATTGAGCAGCGATATGGGAAGGCTTCAGATACGTTTAACTCTCTATAAACAATGTACAAAATGTAGGTAGAGAGGGTAATACTTTTAGATTAATCCTTAACACTTCTAAGCATAGACTAGTGGATCTAAGCAGTTACCGAATTCTACAACCCGATAAACTATAGGACATTTTTGGCAGTGTAGGCGAGATGTTGTATGTCATGAATCGAAAGCACCCCTTAGTTGCAATATAGTGACTTTACCTCTCGGAGGTCTTATAGAAGCTCTTAGCATTCATTGAAAATCGCATTAACATAAAATAGTGCAGAAATTTAAAACTTTCTAAACAAATCGAAAGGTTTATAGACAACATCGCCCTTAAAAGACGTATTTATAAGCAAGTAGAAATCTAGTCTCACATAAGAAAACATAGAGTCAAACGTTAAAACTTCTTTAATGAAATGAAATCAAACTAGGGATGCGACCCTTAAATTGAACGAAACTTATGTATAATACAAAGCATTTAGTGAAACAAAACTTGAAAGAACATCCATGCCCTTGAACATATGAGTACATAAACAATCTTGAAAGAATTATACTTCCCAAGCTTTAACTCTCAGAATCCTCACTTGCCACCACTTACACTTGTAGAAATAGAGACAAATAGGGAATTAGTACAATTAAGAACTAGGTAAGATGACTATTCATCAAATCATGTCAAAAGGGACATTTACTTTTAATATGTTTTTCATGCTATTTTGAAAAAATATCATGAACCAAGTAAAAAAGCCATCATACAAGTCAAACATCAATGTATAATATTATTCACCCATAATTAACAAGATATGACCATATTCATTAACTAACCTATTTAACCATTTATACCCACAATCTAAACTTATCCTAAGACCTACTTAAGTAACACATGAGGAGACCGCCTAATAACCTCTCCAATACACAGCTCTGTGATCCTTAAGACTACCAAAGATAAGGTATTTCCTTTCCAACACAATCACAAAAATTCAACAATCATTACTATAGATACTAAAGGAGACACATACATTAAAGTGACATCACATAATGGTCTTGGAAGACCTAGGGAACTCACTTTTGAATCTTCAAAGCCTTTTCTTACCATTTGTAGATAACATCCTATTCTACTACACATATTTTGTAGAACCTCTCCAATAGATAAAGCGTACATATCACATGATAAGAATAAATATTAAGCAACATAGACCACACTAGCTAGGTATAGAATTGGGTGTCATAAGAACCCACACTATGGAAGGTGTTCTACTTAATAAAGCTAAAAGTAATTCCACATCCCATGTAGGCACACAGTTTATGGGATATCAAAAGTCTTTTTTTTACTCTCGTTTCATACTCAAGTAGAGCTACTACCTGAAGCATATCCACTAGGTACTTTGCCTTTGTTGTCATAGGTAATTCCATTCACATAAGAGTATTTGAGAAGGTACCATCCCTTTACCTACAAACTCAAAATACCTCTACCAGGAAGGGATCCACAAGAGTCTACCGATCAAGAGTCATTAGGATAGATTATTCATGAAATGGGTACCACAATCCTACTATACTAAGCCACTTAATTAATTGACCATTTTCCAATATAAGAATTTCAGCATTATTCACCTTCAAATAAGACAAGCATCATCATGCTCATGTAACACTCCAACCCAAGGTGAGGCGGACAATTGCCTTATGAAAACATGCTTTACAAGTAACCTATGATGATAAAGTAAACCACTATGCAGATTACTCTTAAGAAACATCATATACAACATATTTTGATTAGTTGAACCGCTACATGTGACAACTGAAACTATGAATACAGATGAAAGTTTTACAATTTCTACAAAGCCTCTATTGGAATCCATCAATGTAACACAATGAAATTACGCATAGGAAAGACTCGGCCAAGACCCAAATCAACCAGGACATCACCAACAACCGCTGAGTATCATGTGGTTCTATTGGCGAGATTTACTTTTGAGTGCTTGTACCTGCAACATGAAATTCAACTACTCGAATATGGGACTTCAATATAAAAGAATGTACTTAATACGTAAGGCATAATACAACCATATGTATTCTTATAGCTCAAGTGAAACCAAATACCAATAGATAAGGATTAAAGACCACCTTTGTTTGTACTTGTTAAATGATGTGTGTTACATTCTTTTCTTTACTTTTCTGTACTTTATAATATTATTAAGACATATGATACAAATGACGAGTTGATCAGCGGTAGAAGAGAATGTCCCATGCTAGGCATTTTAGCCTTTGGGATGTTGTCGTCATAATTCCATAAATTTGGATTTTACCATGCTAGACTTTTTCCCTTGAGATGCCACACTCTTAAACAAACAGGGATCGACCCATAATAGGATTTTTCCCCTGATCTACCACCCTATTTTACCAATTGAGGTTGTCCCATGCTATGTTTCACCTCCAAGCTGCCACTCTTCTATACAAATCAGGATCGACCAATGTTAAAAATTTTCCCTTGACTTGTCACCCATAATTATATTGATTGCTTAACATAGATTCATTAATCTTTGAGACTGTTGTTCTGATGTCAAATTCTTTTCAGATTGTTCTTTGGATAATCATAACTCTTTTAGGATTGTTCTTTTGTAGATAATAAATCATTAGACATTGATATTTTTGTGGTGATAATCAATGTTTATATTTGGAATTATAGACCCGTAGTAAAAGATATATGGATATGGATTTACAATAATAACAATTACATGGGAAGAAAATGCTACGCCAACGTGATACTTAGGAGCTTATATGACTTTGTAAACAATTTGAAATCTCAAATTAATGAACATCACGTGACGACATTTAACATTTAGACAAGATATTTGAAGTCTACATGATACTAACTAACTAATGTAAAATACAAGGTGTTCATGAATGTGGAACTAAAGGGGAACGTGGGAAGCACCAATTAAAGGACGGGTATATATGCTAAGTAAGTAAACATAAAATGTATTATAGAGCAAGTAGGGATCTTGTGAAATAACATTATAGTCTAATACAATAGTTGTAATAACAATTAAAGGGAACACATGAACATGTTAATATATCACTCATACGATAAAATTGTTAATTGAATCAAGTTAGCATGATTTGGGCAGCTCGTATATCCAACATATAATCATATGTACCATGTGTAATCTTGGATCACTTCGATTTTTATACGAGAAATATGTTCCAGTGGTACTTTCACGATGAAAAAAGTTTAAACATTTCATGCTAATATTTGGTAGAGTAAACACATAAATTTAGTAACAAGCTCATATTAGATTGCTCACATAAATAATCTAGGGAGTAGGAAGTTTAACAATAGATCGGTCATTACCCAAGGAACTTAGAAAGCACATTTTTTGTAATGCAAGTTTTGCATTCGTGCCAAAAAGTAGGAAATGGAATAACTTTACATAACTTTTTATAAAAAAAATGTATGACTTAAGCTCGTTATCATCAGATTGCTAATCTAAAATAAAATAAGTTATAAGACTAGTATTATTAGCTTTTGATCTACTTAATCTCGCCAAAATAGTAACCAAGCAGTAAGCATGCAATTTATCTAGCCAATGTTTTTTTTCATTCCCTTTCCCTTAGATCATGTCTATATATTGTATAACCTTAGTATAAGATCTTACCAAAAACTCCGTGCAATATTTAAGTCCTTTAAGTTCTCCTTAAGTTATCCAGATAAGTCACATCCCTTTTCATAACATACATAAAACAATCCTTAAAAATTATTTAATGTAACAAAATCAATGTCAATCATGGTTTTTGATCATTAGTACTTGAAGAGCTAACATTATTTTTAAAACATTCAGGCATCTCATAACTAAATTTATAGAGGACTGCCCTCTATAGTTGTTCCAACATGCACTAGTCATAGGAACATCCTTCCAAATATTATACCAAGTAAAAATAACAATTTCCAAATCCATAACACATATCAAAAGTCCTAATAAAGTCAAGCACAACAGGGAGAACTTTGCACTAGCTTACCTTACTAGAGAGAACTACCAGGACTAGGATTCAAACAGGTAAAGGTTATCCTCGTTTACTCGGCTTAAATTATAAATTCCAATCGCTTAAACTCCCTAATAGTCAAGAACCTTTATGGTATTTAGTGGATGCTGTATGAAGATAAGAGA
Source organism: Solanum pennellii (assembly GCF_001406875.1). Classification (NCBI taxonomy): domain Eukaryota; kingdom Viridiplantae; phylum Streptophyta; class Magnoliopsida; order Solanales; family Solanaceae; genus Solanum; species Solanum pennellii. The sequence goes on along the minus strand of NC_028643.1, from coordinate 37,451,001 downwards.
GAGAAGAGAGAAAGCTCTAGAAAAAAATTTTCTTTCAAAGTAAAAGTTGTTGGAAAAATCAGATATCAAACCCTTTTCATGGAACTGCTTTGGTCAAGTTTCTTAGTCATTTTGGGCCATAATTTGTCAAGTATGTGACACACCTACTGGGACTTTTCACTTGGGCCTTTTTGGAGTTAAGAATATTTGGCATTTGCCACGTTTCTTGAACTTATTTGCATCCAATATGTGTCTTTAATTTAGGCCACAAATCTAAGTAGGTGATACACCTAGTTTTCGATTAAAGTTATTTCTTGTGGGCTCCGGAAGATTTATCATTGTCTGTCCATATTCCCCTTATTCTTCTATTCAACATCGGACAAATTAATGCAAGTAGGTGTAGTGTACTTCACCCAATACATGGTCAAAAGAGTCTTAGTAGGTGATGTACCTACTTGGTCCTTTGGTTTGTTAATAAGTCAAAGTAGGTGATGCACCTACTTGTAACCTACTAGGTTAGTGACGTCATGCAAGCACCTCAATATTTTATTTAAATTCTAGATCTTGGGTTCTTGCATGAAATGTTTTCAAGCATTAAGATATGATATTATTGATATCAAAATTGATGTTTTCCAATGAAATTTTCCATGAACCCTTAACCTTCACAAATATCTAAATTTGACTAAAATATGGGTTATGTGATCATGCTTTGATATTAATGAATTCAAGTGTAGATTTTTTTGAGCTTCTGATTCATGTATATATTATGATGAATTGGTTTATAGATTTTTTCAATTTGATCAATTGAGTATTGTATATTCTTATATCTATTGAACATTAGGCTTATTGAATTGACATTGACTGAAGGATTATGAATTCTAGTGTAATTTTCTATGCTTTATTGATTGATGTAATATTGTATTAAATTGATATCTAGGTTGTCTTAGTTTGATGAATCTATATTGAATTGACTCAGTTTCATCGAGTATCATAGTTTATGTATTAAATTAATGATCATGGCCAGGGGTAAGGGCCTTATGATATCGAATTGGATGATTTATTTTTGGATTGAAGTGGTAAGATGAAATGGGTGGTTTTCTGCCCTAACTCGATTAATATTATATATAATTTTTGTATTATAATGTTGATTGGTATGGTCCACTTGCTGTGGCGGTGCTATGTGAATTGATGTGGCCTTGTCGGCTTTACTTTATGCAATATAATGATCATAACCTTGTCAGCACTACTTGAAGTATTATGATTATTTGTGTATTTGATTTATGTGAAGTATGAGAATATCTATTTATATGTTACGTAGCGTGAAAGTATGTGTTCTTTCTATGTATGTTAGGAGATCATGTAGACTATGGCTATATTGTGTATGTGTAGTCTTAGATGTTGATGCATGTTTGTTCCTACTTGACCACATGAGTCTATGATGGTTATATTGATGATAATATTGTAGTGTATAGGATGACATAAAGATGGTAATGGTTATTCCTAAGAGACTTAAAGAATGACATGTAATATGTGATAAAGTGAAGTATGTTGTGTCTTGTCTTGGTCGACTTGTGTCTCTTACTTGATGCACGTATGGATGTGAATATGAGATGTGTTGACTTAGGATACTTAATCATCTTAGTGTTGAATGTATGAATTATATGTGACCATTAATGATGTTAATACGGTCCTTATGTGAAACCTTAAACCTAGTGGTAAGGTTATGAATGTTAGAGCCGAAAGCTCTAATGGTATCCTTCAAGTAAAGGAATTATAAAGTTAAGGTTTGTTGTCTGGAACCTCGTCATATCACACCTTAGGAAAGTCATGATGAGCTTCTTGTTCCCATTGTAAGGTAGCCCTAGTGGACCTTTCTTTCGTCAGGTAAATTTGATAGGGTTATGAACTTGATATGGAACCCTTTATATGAAACTTAATGTGAATTACTCTAAGAGCAAAAGAGGCTAGCACCGAGTGAGTATAGTAAGGAATGTAGTTCTAGTTAAAGAATGAGACTTGAATACAAAGCACACCCTTCATATTCCATAACCATTTGACTACATGGGTTGTGTCCAAGTTCTACCTTTTGTAAGTACAACACCCTCATTGGAGTAGGTTACAACTCCTGATTCAATGTTTTGCTAACATAGTCTGTGTCGGTTATTGCCTATTATCATCATATGGTGTACTCACTAGCATTAGAGAAGGTATATGAAGTTTACTTGGTGGTGTGGGACGCTATCTAGACATTGCACAATAGGGTTTGAAGGTTTTAGTTAGAGTCCCTAGGTCTTGTCCAAGATAATTATTTGAATGTTTTTATGTGATGAATGAGTCTTAAATGAACTAATGAATTTAATGACTTAAGTTAATAATAAAATGAATAAGTACTTATCTAGAGTAGTTAAGTGTTGTCTAGTTAAGGTGTCAAGGGGGCATAGGAATGTTGACTTTTTATCTTTCCTAGATAAGTCTTAAGATGACTCCAGTTAGGGAAGATGGTTGAATTATTTAGACATGATCCAAATATAGGTATTCTAAAGGATTACTTAGTTAATATTGAAGAGGTTAATCATGGACGTTATCTTCTTGATTTACTTAAGTAAGTCTTTTGATGTCGTTTATAGGGGAGAATGTCATGTTATATGTATGTTAATGTATTAAGTGAGAATCATTCTATCCTAGGTAGTCTATTAGATCTTTTATGTATGTATTTAAGGGATTTTATGAGCTATCTTTTCACAACTCACTTGAGTGGTCCTTAGAATAACATTTTGTAGGAGGATCTCATGTCATGTATTTGATGTGTTGTAAATGTATGTACATCATTATAGGTGGTCTTAAGTATCATTTATGTGTGCGTAGAGAGTTTATATAGGCGGTCTCTCTTTGTGTTACATAAGTGAACCTTAGGATATATTTTAATGAGGTTAGTATATTATAAAAGGTGTGCAATGTGAAGCTATGGAACTTCACTGTACCAGTGAAGGATTTCACTGTATCGTGAAGTGAGTTCATTGTAATATTTCCTAAAAATGTAACTATTTGCTTAATGATTCCTTGTGTGTTCCTAAGTTGTTAAATGTTGTTCCTATGCTTATACATCATGTTTTAATAAAAATTAATGAAAAAGCATGTTCTTTACTAAATTATCCCTTTTCTGTGGTTTTTGCATGGCTTCCATACTTAGTGCATCTAATGTGATAAACCCTTCTTTTCCCTTTTTGACTAAAGTGAAGGGGGTTAGAAGTCTTGATGTGTCATGGAGGATGGGTAGGTTTCTAAGGGTTGAAGATGGTGTATAGGTCATACCTCATCGATTCGAGGACAATATCCACACGTGTTCCTTTACGTCTTAGTCATTATTGTATGGGCTTAGACCCAAGTATTGTATACTCTAAATTTTAGATTGTTCAAGGAGATGTTGCGAAGGTATAATATTTCAAATGAAAGTCTTCCGCTAGTGCAATTATTATGGAAAGATTTCTTCGTGTGTGAAGAAAATTTTAAATTCTTACTCATTTTAGTATGTTTATTATGCAATGAATAATACGAGTTGCTTATATGAGATTTCTTAAGTCTGATTTGCCATGTGGCGACACAAGGACGCTCTAACTTCTATGGTGTACTTGGGGTTCGTGACAGTAAGTCATGAAGGAACCGTCCATACACCCGCTTCAATATACACCTAAGTGACCCTTAAGAGTATGAACCATCAATTTACCTCGTATGGGAAAACAAGTCCACACTCTCGACTAGACATTAGAAAAACAATCATACATTAAGGACTTCATGTATGTGCCCTTGTGCAAAAGGAATTGTAAGTTACACTAAGTGCAATGTGAGAGTAGCATCCGATACTACTTCTCCCACTTAGTGCTCATTGAGGATTCTTTTTGATTAAGCACACTATGTTAGTCATTCATAACTTCATTAGATAAAACTTAAATTTAACATGCTTCCTTAACATTTGACCCTAGGTAATCTAACTTCATTTACAACACATGATAACTCATTCATTCACTTCAAGTAAACACACCAAGACTCCCCTTTCCGAAGGTCTGCTTAGTGCAATCGATATATAGCGTACCATACCACCACCTATTCTAAGTAGTACGTTCTTTTAGGAGACTTAGTTCATACAATTCATATAAAAAAAACCAAGACTCCACTTTCAGAAGATCTAATTAGTGCAATAAATAGATAGAGTCCTGTACAAACACCTACCTTAAGTAGTAGAATCTTTTAGGAGATTTAGTTCATACACTCTTTTGTAGTGGAATATCTTAATCGACATAGACTATGAGAGCTAGACATGGAATCGCAATACTACCCTTATCGGATGAGGTCTTCCCACTTGCCTAATGTGGGGTCATTCTCTTAGCTTTTACATGGCTTTTACAATAGCTACACCTATTCGGGCTCATAGTTAACGTATAAGGAAATTGCTACTAAGTAATTCATTATTTACTAACGAGGATTACTCATATCAAGAGGTACATTGGAATACAACATCCCAACTAACAAGTGTAACCACCCCTTCTACGTATCCTCTAAGTGCTTGGCCGAATTCCCCCACAAAGTTTTAAACATTCTTTACTATAGACGAATGGATAGATAATTAGAACCACATCTCAACAAATGAAGGGTACTTATCGCTAGAGGTTACTTTGGAATACCACATCTAAACTCACAGAGGATATCCAACCTCCAACTTATCTTAGAAAACTCTTGGGAATAGTGATGTTGCTACAAAACCCTTCATCTCAACTAACGAAGATTGTTCACCCGAACACTCCCCTTTTCATTCACATTCTTCTACTTCATTTATTCATTCATTCTAAGTCGGAGTGTATGTGTACATGTGAGCACATATTTCAAAAAATCATCACTTTCATTAATATTGAATTCTAGACATGCTAAAACCTTCATTGATCATTTCTTAAACACTAGCATGTTCAACATATATACATACCTCATTTAGGCATAATCTAAGTAAGACATACAATTCAAGCTTCATAATGTGTCTCAACATGATTCTAACCTATATCACTTTATCTCACAAATGAGGCCCTCAAAGACATACTCACAATACATACCAAATATAACAAGTAAACATTGCCATCAAGAAGGTGGACCATACCACTCAAGAGCAATTCATAATAATAGTTATAAAATTTAAGTAACTCACCATTCAACCAAAATTTGCCACCTATAACAAATTCTTTAATATTTCATCGTAATATGGACCTTAGGGCTGTAGCTTAATCATAATAAGAACATAAGGAAACCAAAGTGTATACCCTATATAAACATGTTCATTTAACTCATTTCTTAAGCTAAAAGTTTGAAATGTGAACTAGCATTAGTTCATTAGGTTTTTGACATTAAAATCATCAATTAATAATAAAAACAACATAATTAAATAATTAAAACACTTTCCAATGATGACCCATGCTTAGAACCAATGATAGAAGAACGTAGAGTTTGAAAACCCTTTGTGAAATCTTTTAGAAATGACTCCTTCAATGGAAAAGGGTTCAAGGATAAATGTCATACCTAAATGAGAAGAAAAACCATAAGTGTTTTATGAAGAGAATATCACAAATAGACCTCCTACCTTCTTCTTGAGTATATTTAGCTTACGTGGAGTCTTGATAGAGCTTTTATGGAGGGGAGGGTTTAGAGTTTTAGGAAATGAAGTCTAAAATTAGGTCTTAGTATTTAAAATGTATTAATATACCTAAAAGACCCTAAAACTGTATTCCAAGGTTTATAAAATACTTGGGATGAATTAACAAAACACCCCAAGCCAGAGCCTAAATTTTTACAGCTTTTGCTGGTAGCACAAACAACTCCTTACCAACGGACTGTTTATCAGACGACGCCCCATTGTCGGGGGTTCGTTGGTTGGTTCTTAAACCCTCAAAACCTTCATACTTTCAGGTTCAATCTACGGACCAAGTCAAAGAGCCGTCAATTGGTCTACTCGTTGTCCACTGGTTCATTGATGGACACTGTCTAGACATATTTAGGTCTTAGTCTTGGGCCCTTCTCTAGGGCCCTTCCTTGGTCCTAGATGGGGTCTTACCGGGACATTAAACCCCTAAAAATAGACGTCTAGGTTTTACTAACATCTCACATCAATTTCAATTTAAACGAACACATAAAACATGCTTAAACACAAAGGACACACAAAAACATTCTAAGGAACACCTTCCGAACGTCATAGACGTTTTCAGATGTTTGACAACCAAATGTCACCAACCTTCACACACTGCCTTAGAACATCATTATAATCTAATTTAACACAAGATTAAATCATGAAAAAAATCCTAAGATCTATTTCACCTTTGTTCATTTTAGGGTATTAAAATACTCATCATCCTTCAGCCTTCCCAATACAAATATACATAATAGAGATATTACCCATACCAATATATATACGACTAAAGCAATAATTCAACTAAATAATTGATCCATAAGTACTCAAAATATATCAACATTACAAGGCAAACATGAAAAATTCTAACATCATTCAACGCATAATTTAATAGTTCAATCCAATCTACACATGAATTCAATACAATGAAAACATGATCAATTCACCCATTTAAAGACCCCAAAAATTAGATAGGATGTGTAGAGAAATAAAATGTTGGTATTAATTTAATAAGGTCCTAAAATTACTTATAATATGGTTTAGAATCAGTGTTTAAAGTTTGAAATGATTTGGTAGTCGAACGTCAAGGGACGACCAAAACGTTCGACGACTAGTCGCCTATGTGCCTCATGTATCCATGTGTGTTAATAGACTATATTTCATCATATTAATAAGTATTAAAATGAGTTATAATTATGTTTAAGTATGGTATAAGGATATTCAAGAAGTTTGGAGGTCTAATGACCAAGAACGTCAAAGTCGTTCGAAAGAGAGCCTTTTCGACGCTCAATGTGTGTCTTGGTGGGACCTAGCAAGTTTAGACGAGTTGCAGGTGTTTGATTTGGTTTAAACTCACTTAAGAGGTCTAAAACTTGTTAAGGGTTGTATTTAAATTGGAAAAGTCCACGTATAACTTATAAAGGGACCCCCAAAAGTCCCCACACGAAGGACCCAAGGCTGGTCAAGACATTGCCCTGGCTGTGTCAATCGACGGGCAAAACGACACCCAGTTGGTCAACCAACGGCCCTTAGGTAAGGTATCGTCTCTTGGTTCTTATCCTGGGAAGGTATCAAGCCAAAAAACTGCCAAGGATTAACTGACGGAAGCCAATGCAGGACTCGTCGACTGACCAATGGCCACTAGATGGTTCCATCGATGGTGGCGTGCAACCTGTTACCTGTGGACTGTTTCATTAAAGGGGTGAATGGGAAATTCACACCACGTGCTAACCTGAACCCACATTATCTATTTGGTTATTTTTAGGTGTATTTAAGTGATATAAAACGTGATCAACCCATTCACAAACCAACTCACACAAATTGAACTTTTCCCATCAAAAAATATTTTCTCTAAAACCTCCATTGTTGGTGAAGCTCAAGAATAGATTTGATCTTGGATTTCCATGTATGAATCATCATGTTTTATAGATTTTAATTCATATAAAGGTATGGTGATCCTTCATCTATACTTATCCTTCCATTTAGAGAGTTAATCTCAAAGTTTTCTAAGAGAAATATATGATCAAGTTCTTCTTCTTCATTCTAGCTATGGGTTCTTTCATCAATTGATTTCATAAGCATAATATGAATGTATTGAGTATTATCTATTGATTTGGACGTTTTTTTAAATCCTATTTCATGATGAACCCATGCTCTATCAAAAACTTGATCTTAGCCTATGTATGGCTTTCTGATCTTGATCTTATGCATATTGATTTGTGATTCAATTAAGTTAATATGCTTATGTTTACTGTCTAGTATGTATATTGGTTGTGAATCATTTATGGATTACCCATGTGAATCAATATATGAAGATTTGAACAAAACTAGCCTTTGATCAATGTATTCACTGTATGGTTGGCTTTAAGTCTATTGTTGGTAGACTTTGGATTACGTTGAGTTGCTTATAGATAATTTTTTAGGTTATATTATGGATTAATTGTGGTTGTAGATCCATTATTATCAAATTAATGAAATTCTTACATCAATTGGTCTACATTCTAAGAGTCTACATATTGATATGATATGTAGGTGACGTGATCTATATTCTAAGACGAATAAAATATGAATAATACATGATTTCCTATATCGTTATCTACTGCCAAGAATGTAAATTATTTGTAAAATATGATTGATGATTAATAATTTTGTAAAATTAGTAAGATGGCCTATTCTCTCTACTCTAGATTAAATTTATAGTTTAATTCCTACGGTAGTAGCTTGATTTTGAAGAGCTTTAAGCACGTTTTAGATATGATAAAGTGTATGATTACCTACTGCCTTAGATTGATATTATTGATGAAATATGACTTATAATCCATGCTAGTGAAATTGGTTGATGGTCTATGTCCTTTTATATTCTATCATGTTAATAATATGTTGTACTGTTTGACCTTGTAGTAGTTTATTCTTAAATTCATGTATGATTATGGTACCTTAAGCTACATACATATTCTTGATCTATTGATAAAATAGTAGCAATGGTCAAAGATGACCAAAGCCTAATGGATTATTAAGAATTCCTCCACTTTTCTACTTCTCTATTTCTTTAAAGTAATGTTGAGGAAGCCTTGTATAGAATTGGGTGGTATGGTCCACATATGGTGCTGGTATTTACTTTATTTTAATTGTACATGTGTTGACCATGGACTTGAAGGCAAATTGATGAATCTATGAACATGTGCTTATGATGATACTATGTGAAGATTGTGCCTACTTTCCTATTCTAGTTGTGATCTAGGGTGTACGGCTATTGTATGAGCATGTAAAAAACCATGTTAGGGTAAATTATAGGTGCTTCCACTGATAAGTAAAATTATTAATAATCCTTACCTATGTACCCCTATGAATTCAAGAATAGTACAAGTTAGGAGTCTCAAGTGTAATATAAAGTTGAGTTGTGTCCTATGCTATTGTGTGTTGTGTGATTTATGCTTGATAGAGTATTGTGGTCTAAGAGGGTGTCTGCATCAATGTGTTGTAGATAGCCATTATGTGATCATGTTGACAAATGTACACACACACTCACTTTACATACATGTTAAAAGTAATATAGGTCCTGGTGTCGAAATGTAAGGTAGTTGTCATATTCACTAGTATCTACTACTATGCATGTTAAGATGACTTTTATGTAAGCATGATATGCATTTCCTTAGCAAGGATGATTTGATAGGTGTACTAGTATGGGAAGGGTATGGGACTTTGCCAATGCATTGCACATGTGTAACTGGATAAGTTTGTTCTAGTTTTTGTTTCTATATGTATAAATATGTATATATGAACATGTATATCATAATGTGTTATGTGAAAGGTTTGCTCACATATATTTACACACACACACATGTATGAAGATCTAGTCAAGAGAGGGGTCTTGAATGGCATATTCATGTGTACTCTTAACTAGATGATGCTTTACATATGCTATGTTCATGAGAAGGGATTCTTTATATGATTTAGTTTGATGAACTTTCATCTATGACCTACAACTTAAGAATATAATAGGATGACTCTCCTAAACCTACGTTTTATAATGTAAAAATATAATAAAGGTTTTTCAATAAAGGGAAGTTAGCTTAGAACCGAGTGAACTTGAATATGAGTATGTGTCCCTTCCTATACTAGGAAGGTACGCCACCATAAACCTCATGGGGTGGATAGCCTCATGAACCAAAAGGGTGTTAATGTGATGTTTCCATAAGTGAATAACTACAATGCCTAATCTTGCCATATAGAGGGTTTTCACATGTACCCTCAAGTTCAATAACTATGTTGCCACCATAGGATACTAGCTAGTAGATCTACCAAGAAAGCTATGTCACATTTGGTTCTACTTTGGCCGGTAGACCACCTCCTTTCGGTGTGGGGTTCTATGGCACCGAATTCCATGTGTAGCATAACATGGTCTATATCGTATAAGGCTATAGTTTCACTAAATTAAAATCGACAGTGGAAGTAAATGACAAGGAACATAAATACAATGACTTAAGGGAGGTTACTTAGGATAGGTTGAAGTAATGAACCCATCTAGACACTGCAGAAGTAACTCCTTAAGAAGTTCTAGGAAGGTGTTATAATGCATGTCACTATATATGTGTTCCTTATGCATGACATTGTACTATTTTTCTACTTGTCATTAAGATATGCCCGATATGAGCCTTTATGCATGATGTTGACTTTATTTACTATATAATGAAGGTATTTCTAGACATAAATGAAGTGGTCTCCTCATACTATGTTGATATATGCCTTGGATGTAAAGGCTTGTGGTCTCATGATAGGTTTACTAAGTATGTGTAAGGTTATGGGGCCTTATATATACATTTCACTAGTAGACTCAGATTGGGGGCATGAGTTAGGTCTTATAAGATCCTATGTGAAGTAAAATAAGTATATGTGCATAATGACTAGGAGTTCACTGTAATGTTCTTTTAGTCCTTGCTTGAATATCTCTAACTTGCATTATACTTCTATGGTTATATGTGTTGCCCTGTATAGATAGAATGTATGTTTTCTTCTGTCCTAAAGGTGATGCATTGCACCAAGTATGACTATGGGGTGACTTGGGAGGTTAATGAATAAAAAAAGAGAGTAGTTCACTTTTAATGGAATTGAGCTCACTATAAAGTGGCTCAATTATGTAATAAATTCGATAAGTGATATTATGAAATGTTAGGCCTTTGAGTATGCTTATATGAAATATGTGAATGATATAAACGTTATTCTTTGAATGTTTTATAAAGATTTATTCAAAAGGGCATGAAGTATGATTTCATTAAAATGTCCCTTTTAAATGCATATTTTTTCATGGTTTCCATACTTAGTGCATTCTTATACTAATCCCATTCTCTCTACTTTTTACAAAAAAGCATAGTTTATGGATTCTTCAAGGATGTCTATGATTGAGGAGCTTTATATGTGATTCCCAAGATCAAGGAATGGGGTCCTTAAAGTCCAAGGATTCACGATTCATGTCTTTATGTAAAATGTTTAAAGATTGTATAGTTATGTCTTATGATTTAAGGGTCGTGCTAATGTTGTTCAGTCTAAGATAGCAAAGAGACTTAGAGTCTATATATGTATTATGACTTATATTTTATATGTATATGAAGTAAAGTTTCTAGCATATGAGATCTTATAAAAAGTTTTAAATTTTCCGCTAAATTTACTATGTCGATGCGATGAATGATAACTATGGGCTTCTATAAGACCTCCGAGAGGTTAAGTATGCCAATGTTACTTCTAGGGGGTGCTCCCGAATGTGACACCCATAGTAGAGAAAAAAAGTAGGAATTAAAGGAATGCATGGGTTCGTGTATTTTTTAATCTAAAAGTATTATATTAAAATCAATTCTCTCATAAAACATTGATTTAAAACCATTCATTCTAGAACCCATGCTTAGAATTAAAAATTGAACTTTACGGTTTCGGAGAGAAGGAATAGAGAGTTTTTGCTTTGGCTTGAGAGTTTAGCTTTGATTGGTACGATATGGGGTATAAGTAAACTTAATATAGGTCAATAAATAGTACCCAAATCATCAAAAATACCTCTACACTTCTTGGACCTTTTAACTAATTCTAATTTGACTTTAAAACAAAGTGACCATATCTAGGACATGGCTGCGCCTCGCGGAGGCACCTGCGATACTTTCATTCGGGATTTTATATGAGACAGACTGTTTCACGTTGTCCCCCCGCTTCGCAGGGAAATATTTTCCCTTTAAGTGTATTCGGCGCCACGTTCCCTTTACCCCAAATCATGGCTGCCTCGGCAGATTACTTCGCCCATGTTTGGGTCCTTCGCAAGGACCCTTTGGCTTGTCTTTGAGGCGTTGTTCTTGGACATTTTGATACTAAACATGTACCTCTATTTATTAGGGTCATCTCCACTGATTTTAGACTCTAAAAAACCTTTTAAAACATGCACAACATACAAGGACATACTAGCATACACACTCAACTTGTTACTGAGCATGTTGGTCATCCTTTGACGTTTCACTTCCAAACTCTACAAACTGACTTTAAGTTCTAATATACATCATTTTATAACCATAATAATTCATAAAACACATGATTGGATCTAGATTAACCTTGTTCATTTTTAGGGCTGGTACATTCTCCTCCATGTAGAAAAATATTCGTCCTCGAGTGACACAAAAACAGTTTCGACAATTTCAAGAGCTAAAGACTCAAGACTATCATGTCATAATCATTACACATCATACACAGTAGAATATTTAGAAGTAACGTCAACTCCACATAATGAAGAGGCTCAAAACACAACAAGAGAGTAGTAACACATCTACAACTTATCTTGCAATAAGACTCTACCTTTATATTTCACGTAGGAGGAACTTCCTTCTACACATTTCATCACATTCATATCATTATTTCTAAGCGCATTAAGTCAAAATCTTAAAAAACACAATTATGCAATATTTTCATGAAATTCACTACTAGGCATGTCTTCAAAATGACTCATGCAACATATAAACAATTTCCTATAGAGGCATGATCACATGAGAGAGAAAATCATTTTAAACTAATGTACCATATAAACATAAACTTATGACAAAACATAAAATGCAAGGAGATCAATGAAATTCATTTTCACTTATACTCCCAAACACATGTAACATGCTACTAGAAAGTTCTACACTCAAGAATGAATATATTAGAAGAGAAGAAAATAAATTAATGAACCCAACTATTCACCACACTCCCCCATTGTGAAGAAACCCATAAACACACAATGGGGAAACTATAACTTATTGGTATGTTTATACAATTTTGCTTCCTTGTTAGCTTGGAGAGTATAGGAAAGACCACCATTGGGAGGAATAGAAAATGTACCTCATTACGAGCTTTATTGGCTTCTCTCCTTTAGCAGCCATAGTACGACAATCTCGTACCTTATGATCATCATTTCCACAACCATAGCACCCACTAGTACTTGCTAGATACTTCCAAAGTGCTTCTTCCACAAGTATAGAAAGTAGGCTTAACATTTTGAGAACCACAACCCCTCTCATATTTAGCCTTAAGGGCACTAGGGGAATCTTTTTTTGGAGTCCTCTTTTAAAACGTAGGTTTGTTTTGGTAATCGAATCTTCCCCTCTTAAAATTTCATGTAATCCTACAAAGTTTGGACTCTTCAATGGATTTTGCATACACCATAAGTCTAGATATGTTCATGTCATTATGGAGCATTGTCGTACGACACTCTTATTTCAGAAGGTCGGCAACAGTGATCACACACCTACTCATATTATATCTAGGGTTACAAACCAAGGATGGAGCATACATAGACAATAGGGTAAATTTCAAGGAATACTCCTCCGCACTGATCTTACCTTGCCTAAGGTTGGAAATCTTATCAACCATAACATCTCTCTTCTCACGGGGAAAGTACTTTCCTAAGAAGGCTTTGTTAAACTCTTCCCATTCTATTGAACAAGATTTGAATTAACCAATTGTCTTCCCTTTGTTCTTACGAAACTTGAGCAACTTCCCTCAATTCTTGTGAATCAAACTCCGCTTTCTCCCTAGAATTCACCACCATATCACTCATCAACTTATAAAGACCATCTAGAAACTCTTGGGGATCCTCTCGCAACATAGTTCCAATAAATGTAGAAGGATTCATCCTCACAAAGTCTCTTAACCTAGAGGTCATTGTACTCACAAGAGAATCCATTATAGGCGCTAGATCATTATTCACTTTAGTCGTCATGGCTCCGGCTAGGTCAAGAAGAGCTCCTCTAATCTCCTCATTAATCATGTATGGTGGAATTCTCGAAACCTCAGTCCCTTCATTAGCTATAGGGACTTGTTGAACTTGAGAAACATTAACACCTGGGGGAGGAACTTCCTCATTAGCCACTTTTTCATCCACTCTTCTTGCAGGCCTCGTTCTTGTATTCATGTCCTATAAACATAAGAGAAGAGATTAGGAAAAGACACTTACGATCTGAACTCTATGGAACGACAGAATAGTAAATAAGTAACGAAAACTTCTATCATCCTATATACTCTTGCTCATAGATATGTCGCGACTGAACGCCCTTGAACAAGTCTTTACAAGATATGGCATATATGAGACATTGAATCCTAAGTGTACTTTATAACCTTAAGCTCTAATACAAAGTTTGTAGGGACGCGGGAGCACCGCCAAATTGTCACACGGTGTACACAATCTCTCAGAGGTCCTTTAGAAGCCCTTAGAAATCTTTCATCGTATATATATATATGGAATGGAATAACTAATTAAAACTTTTAATCATAGTAGTAAACTCTTTATTGAATGTAATAAAGAACTAAATCTAGTACTAAGCAATCTTATACACATATAATATTATAGGGTCACAACCCTTACATCAATTTAAAAGGAACTAATAGTCTATATAATGTCTTTTACAAAAAAAAATAATCATAATCAATGAACTCGAACATATGAGGACATACAGATCTTAAGAGAATGCTATTCCCAAGGTTCAGTTTCTAATATAATCCTCACTTGCAACCTACACTTGTAGAATTAGACAACATATGGAATTAGCACATTGAATGCCCCATGTATGGTAAACATGCACCAAAACCATACAGAAACAAACATTTGCTTTTAAACATTTTTTTCATGCTCTTTTGATAGAAACCTCATAGAGATGTGTACTTAGCATCTTCAAATCAATATATATGTATAAGAAATGTTCAAGTAATCAATAAAATATAACAATAATAACCTAAAATAATTATTATAATATAGACCTCCTACCAAAGGTCATTGTAAAACCCACATAAGTAAGATATCAAATGGCCGCCCATAAAACCCCTTCACCGACACCTAAGTGATTCTCAAGACATCCTAAAGTAATATTATTCCCTTTTCATCATTTATAATGCCTAAATAGTGTTCCTATTAGACACATCTAAGTTACTCATGAAGAGACCTCCCATCCATCCTCTTCAAGCCTACCTAAGCAATACTCAAAGCTACCCTAGATAAGAACCTTTCTATTCAATAAGCATTAACTTATGTCATCATTATTTGTTAAGCCCTTTTTTAGACAAATAAACAATTAGATTAATTATGATTATTATCTTCAAGGACCTTTGGAACTCATCCGAGCACCTTCAAAGGCTACTCGTGCAGTGTGTAGATAGCATCCCATACCATTACCTACGCGTTGTAGAACCTCTCCAATAGTTGAATGCTCATCCCATATGATGAGAATAAGTATAACCGACACAGACCGCACTAGCTAGGTATGGAATCCGGTGTTATAAGACCCCACACCATGGAAGGTGTTCCACTTGCCAAAGTTAGAACTAGTAATCATCCCATGATGGTACATTGGTATGGAATATCAAGGGTTTTTTTGTACTTTAGTCTTCTACTCAAATAGAGCTACTACCACAAGCATATTATCTCGGTGTTTTGCCTTTGTTCTTATAGAGTAATTCATTACCTAATTGTATCTGAAAATGTACCATCACTAAGATCTACCAACTCACAATACCCTTTTCTTTCGTGGGACGGTTCCATTAGAGCTGCCAACCAAGGAATATTACGTTAGCTTTTATGAATTTCTAGCAAAACTACCCCTAAGTCCATAATTCCACTCAAAACAACAGCTTTATGGTCTTTCACATAAAGTTTTCTTATTAAACTTCTTTTACTATTCAAGGTTTCACATTCTTGACCTCCGCTTAGGGTTCTACACACATATAGAAGTGGCGCCATTGTTAGGTTTACCGGTTCAAGACTTACACTAGAAGACTTCATTTAATCATTCAAGTAAGGGAACTATCTTAGGTCTAAAGATCCTATACTTTCATCCTTTTTAATTCATTAAAGACAAGGGTGCCCAGGCCTACCAAGTAAAGACATATCATAAATCATAACATTCATTAAATTCAAGTGACGTACTAATTAGTAGAGACAACTAGTTTACCACACAAGATGCCATATCATTTTCTAAAGGGTTTCCCTAGTCCTTCACATCACATATCATCACTTAGAAGGGAAACACATTCAATCATATCATTATAATACCCATAAAACATCATACAGACATCACACGAGTACCTTCACTTTATACCTTCACATATACCATTTCATGATCATATCATATTTCACATAATAATGCTGACAAGTCCATGTTCACAACGATTATATCAAGTAAACAGTGCCACCAATAGTGGACCATACCAAAAAACAACAATTCATTATCAATTCAATACTAAACGAATGAAGTTGGTCAAATCAGCACCTTCCCATAGCCATACTCATCATCCCTTAGACTTTCCAATACAAATTCACATAATAGTGATATTACCCATACCAATATACATAATACAATGACAATAATTAAACTAAATCAATGATCCATCAATACTCAACATAGATATCAACATTATAAGGAAGCCATGAACATTTCTAAAACCAACCAACACAAAATTCAATAACACAATACAATCTACACATTAGTTCAATATAATGAAGCTTTGATCAATTCACCCACATTAGAGACAAAAGTTTGAATTTAAGGGTTGCATGTGTTCATGAAATTTTTTATTTAGAAGAATTCAAGTAACATCAATTCTCTCATAAAACATTCATTAAAATACATTGAAGAACTCATGCTTAAATTAAAAAATAGACTTCATGGTTTTGGAGAGAAGGAATACACAATTTTCGCTTTGTCTTGAGGGTTCAACTTTGATTTGTATGATTTCAGGTTTAAATATACTCTATAACCGTCAATAAATTATCACAAAAAGTACCCAAAGGACCCCTTCACTTATTGGATCTTTTAATTAATTCTAATTTGACTTAACACCTAAGGGACCAAATCTACAACATGGCATCACTTCGTGGAGGCACATCCAGTTCTTGGTTTTAGGAATTAATTTGAGACATAATGCTTCGTGTTAGCCTCATGTCATAGGGAAAGTTTTTTCCCTTTATGTGTAGATGTCTCCATGCACCCTTGACTCCAAATCTTTGCTGCCTCTGCAGATTACTTTGCCCATTTTTTGTTCCTTCTCAAGGACCCTTTGTCTACTCCTTGGGGCATAGTTCTAGGATCTTTTGTCCCTCATCATGTCCCTCTTGGTATTAGGGTCATCACCACTGATTATAGACTATAAAAAAACCCTCAGTACATGCACAACATACAAGAACACACTAGAACACACACTCGACTTGTTACCGAACGTCTTGGTCGTTATCACGACCCACAAGTACACAATAGAAGTTATAGCGTCCTTGTGTTGTCACACCGCATATGAGACTTCAAGAAGTCTCATGTAAGCCACTCGTACCATTCAGTACATAATAAACATACTGAAATGAGTAAGAATTTAAAACATTCTACAGACATGAAGAACTCTTTTCATATTCATCACACAAGCGGAAAACATTCATTTAAAACATTAAACCTTTACAACATCTCCTTGAACCATCTAAACATTATAATATACAATACTTGAGACTAATCCCATACAAAACAATAAAATGAACACGAAGACATAAAGGAACACATGTGGATATTATCGTTGATTCGGTGAGGATTCACCAATAATTCATCTTTAACCCTTAGAAACCTATCCCTCCTCCATGGCACATCAGGACATCCCATTCCCTACACATTTGTCAAAAAGGGAAAAGAAGGGATTAGCACATTAGATGCACTAAGAATGGAATCCATGCAAATACTATGAAAAAATGACATTTAAGAAATAACATGTTTTTCATGAATTTCAATTATACATCATACTATAAGATTAAGAACAACATAAAACAACTTACAAACACGTAATTAATCATTTTAGGAAATAGTCACATTTATAGGAACACTTTCCAGTGAACTAATTCACTGTATAATGAACTTCTTCACTGTTACAGTGAAGTTTCTCAACTTTGCTTTAAACACCTTTTAGCATATAATCCCCTCACTAAATGCTATCCTAAGACTCACTTAAGTAAGATAAAGAGATACCTTCCATTCACCCTCTATAGGCATATCTAAATGATATTTAAGACAACCCAGAATGAGATCAACATACATATACAAGACATCAAACATATGAACATGAGATCCTCCTACCAAACGTGATTCTAAGGGTCACTTGAGTGAGTTATGAAGCGAACACCTATACAATCCCTTACACACTCACTTAAGAGATCCTATAGACTACCTAAGATATAATCATTCTCACATAAGACATTATCAAACATATAATATGACACTCTCCCCTACAAAGGTTATCAAAAGGATTACTTAAGTAGATTAAAAAGATAACGTCTATGATTGACCTCTTCAAGTTTCCCTAAGTAATCTTTAAGAATACCTATGTTTGGATCATGTAAACACAAAAAAACATCTTCCCTAACTAGAGTCATTCATAAGACATATTTAGGTAATATAATAAGTGGCAATTCAAAAGTCCCCTGCACACCTTATATAGACAACCCATAACTACTCTACATAAGTACATATTCATTTTCACATACCTCCTTAACTTATGTCATTACATTTATAAGTTCATTATGAAACATTCATCACATAAAGGAAATTTAAGTAAAGGTCTTGGACAAGACTAGGTACTCCAACTAACAAGTTTAAAGCCTATTGTGCAATGTCTAGATAGCGTCCCATACCACCACCTAAACTTCATTAAACTTCCCTAATGCTAGAAAGAATTCCAGAAGATGAGAATAGGCAATAACCGACAGAGAACATGGTATAAAAATATAGAATCTGGAGTTCTACCATACTATGAAGAGGGTGGTCTACTAGCCAAAGGTAGAAACTTAGACACTTTCCATGTTGGCACATAGTTATGGAATATGAAGGGTATGTTTTCTAATATAGTCTCATCTTTAACTAGATCTACTTCCCTTACCATACTCACTAGGTGTTAGCCTTCGTTCTCATAGAGTAATTTACACTTAGGATTCACATAAACGGGTTCCATATAAAGTTCATAACCCAATCACATTTACCCTGCCAATGAAAGGTAAACTAGGGCTACCTCACAGTGGCGACAAGAAGATCATCATGAATTTACTAAAGATATGATGCCGTTCCAAACAATTACCATTAAGTCTATCATTCCTTTACTTGAAGGTTACCATTATGGCTTTCGACTTCAAAATTTATAACCTTACCACTTTGTTCAAGGTTTCACGTAAAGACCCTCTTAACATAATTTGAGGTCACATATCATTCTTACATTCAAGACTAAGACACTTTATTATCCTATGCCAAGGCATCACATATCACTTTCTTACATGCATCAAGTAAGGGACACAAGTTAACCAAGAAAAGACACAACATACTTCACTTCACCACATATTACATGTCATTCTATAAGTCACTGCGGAATAACCATTATCATCTTTAAGTCATCCTATAAACTACCATATCATCATCAATATAGGCATCATAGACTCATATAATCAAGTAGGAACAACAATGCATCAACCCTAAGACTACACATACAAGCACATAGTCATAGTCTAGATGATTTTCTAACATCTTTAGAAAAGAACACACACAATCACATTACTTCACATATAGATAGATACACTCATACTTCACATAAATCAACTACACAAATCGCAATAATACCTCAAGTAGTGCCTACAAGGCCATGATCATGATATTGCATAAAGTAACAACGACAAGGCCACATCAATTCACATAGCACCACAACCATTAGTGGACCATACAAATAATAAAATAATTGAAGTCTAATTAACATAAAACAAAGGGAATTATGGTAGCATACCCCCCCTCCATCTTACCACATCGATATCAAGGCTAGATCATCCAATTAGATATCCTATGACCCTTACACGTGGCCATAACATATAATTCAATGCAATTATAACAATACTCAATGAAAATAGGTCAATTCACTACATATTCATTAATATAATACAACCTAAATTTCAATTTGCTATAATCATTACATGAATCAATAGCCTTTAAAACACTACACTAGGATTCATAAGCCTTAAGTCAATATAAATTCAATAAGCGTAATATTCATTAGATATAAGAATATTCAATACTCAATTGATCAAATTAGAATAGCCTATAAATCAAATAATCATAATCTCTACAAGAATAAAAAGCCTGTAACAATCTATCCATGAATTCATCCATATCAAAGCATATCACTTAACTCATATTTTAGTCAATTTGAGACTTTTTTGAAGGTGAAGGGTTCATGGAGAATTTCATTGGAAAACATAGATTATAGATCAATAACATCATATCTTAATGTTTGAAAACCTTTCATGCAAGAACCCAAGACTTAGAGTAGAAATTAGACTTTTCATCTTTTTGAAATCTTTGAAATTCATCTTTTAAATTGTCTCTAAGGTGATAGAAATCCTTAGATGAATAACTCCAATACCTTATTAGAAGACTCCATTGATAATCGTAGAAGAAACTCCATTGAAGAACTATCTTCATGTTCGATCTTCACCTTGAGCTGTCATGGTGGTTTTGGAAGAAAGTTTTGGAGAGAATGTGTTTTTAATTAGGTGTTACGGTTTAAATGATAATCTAATAACTTATATACATATAAAATACCCATAAAAACTCAAAAAAAAACCTTCCTCAGATTTTGTAAGACTCAGGGTAAATATCCCAAAACACCCAAGCTTTAACAGAAAACCAACAGGAAAGTCACATCACCATCAATGCTTAACATCGACGTTCCGTGGTCTCACCCACGCAATGTCGATAGGGTCTCGTTGGTTGCTCCTACAACTCATCAACCTGCAGTTCCAGTGGCTCCATTGACGCCACCCATCGACGGGCCGTCCCCTAGTCGACAGGCCACTATTTCGGTCAGTCTATTGCCACTGCCTGGCAATATTGAGCTCCAAGTTGGGGTCCTCTTTTAGGGCCCCTTGTGGGTCCTACATGGAGTCGTACCAATCATAATATTTTGATATACAATATTAGGACCTACCACATAAATTTCATCCAAAATGAACACGTAAAACTTGACGAAACATGCATAGACACACTAGGTCGTTACAAGGGAAACCTTTCAAACGTCATGGACGTTCTTGGACATTTGACCTCCAAACATCACAAAACTTGACACACTGTCTACATACGCCTAATAACTCATTAAAAGAACTTATTACCTCATGAATCACCTATAAAAAAAACCACATATTAGGCACATAGGTGACTTAGTCGTTGAACGTCTTGGTCGTCCCTTGACGTTTGAATTCCAATGCACCTACACTCTTAGATACTGCCTCTACACAACATTTTATACAAATTTAGGACCTTAGATCATAACTACAACCATGTAAGGCTCTAGCTTAAGCAAAATCATTTTGGAGATCGTATATTCTTTCCCGTTTGGACAACATTCGTCCTTGAATGACGCTTGCCACTCTCTGAACATTTCCAAATGTAGAGACTCTATTATAAACTCATGACCATACAATATAACATTTCATATAATACAAACATCTAGGAAACATCAATTTCACATAACCTATAGAATCAGAACACAACAAGAAACTAGAAAACATTCTATAACTCATCATGCTACAAAACTCACATTCTTCATTCCAAATAGCAGAAACTCATTTTACATTCAATATCATGCTCATATACATAATTTCTCATCATATTAAAAAAGTTTTCTACCAAATTATGAAATAATCAATTTTTTTTTGCAAAATGTTATAGTAAATAGAAATCCCAGGTAACGTACAGCGAAAATACTTCATAATCTAACAATGAAACACTTAAGAAATTCCTTATAACTTCTCACAAATCAATCTCATATAACCATTTAGACATGCTTACTATTCAAGTATATGAAACAATTAGTAACCTACACTAGGATGCACATGATCCATGAGGAATATATCATGCATAAAAACTCATTTTCTCATTCAACAGAACATCAATCAAAACATACATATCATAAGGAGAATTTTAGGAATCACCTTCCACAAAAGACTTCTACACCAATAAAGTTACAAAGAACTCTTTGATTTAGGCTTGAATATACATATAATGGAAGGTTAAGGGAACCTCACTCCCAACAATGATACTCTTCACCATACTCCCACAATTAGGAGAAACTCATTCTAAGGTCAACAAAACATTTACTAAAAGGAACTCCTTCAAGGAACCTTAAATCTTTCTAACACTTTCTTCAAGGTCTACCTCATGAAGACTAAAGACTCCCAAAAGGTTTCATAATCTTACCACTACATCACCTTTACTAGGAGAAATCACCTTTATTCATTCAAATCTCATCACCTCACTTCCAATGTTTGGGGTCTTATACAACTTCAAATTATCTCAACAACCACTCCTTCACAATTCTCATACCATATACCTTACCACTATTTCCGACTTAACTACCCTTCAAATGGTAAATTTAACCAACCTAAGGTCAAAAACACTAGCTATCACACCTCATCTAACAAGTCACATCTTATTGTTTCTTTCCCTCAACCCAAAATTCAAAAAGTCACATTCAAAGGACGAACACATAAGGCGAAACAAGAGAAAGACACCATATACAACTTTCCTAGCACCCAAAACCCTCCTATTCATAGTGTGGCGCGCTTCACATTATAAATAAGTCTATACTAGATGTGGTTCATTAGAAAACTAAGACACTTACTAAAACTTATGCTCTCATACCAATCTTTTCAGAACCCACAGGTAAACCCTAGAATTTAGCGCCTCCTTGTATCACCACACGGCAAATGAAGCTTCCAAAAATATCATCTAGGCCACTCATACCATTCGTTGAATAATAAACATACTAAAATGAGTAAGAATTTAGGACTTTCTTCACAGACGAAAAACTCTTTTCATAATCATTACATAAGAGGAAGATTTCCATTTAAAACATTAAACCTTTACAACATCTCCATGAACCATCACAACTTTAGAGTACACAATACTGGGGACTAATCCCATAAAAGACAATAAAATGAAGACACACATATCGTCATCTTATCATATGTACAACTTCTCCTACTATGTCAAGAAGCATATTCACTTCCTACATGGACAAAGTAGAGGGACATAGGTCACACATATCATCATCCTATCATTCAATTAACACATAGGTAAAGTAAGTATACTATAAGTCACCCTACATACTCCTATATAGTAATCAACATAACTCATCATAATGTTCCTATAATAAACGAGGAAGATTCATACTTCAATACCAAGTAACACATCTTAAGGCATCACCATATTCTACAATAGACATCTATCATCAACTAGGTTTATTCATAACATGACTTAACATAAACACATAAGTCATATAAATCTTCACAATGATCACATATCAATGTCATAAAATGACACTATTATAATTCATAAAGTAATGCCGACTAGGCAACATTCTTTCACAATTCAAATGGTAACGCCGACACGGTCACATTATTTATTAGTATAGCACATATGCACCGCCACCATAACTGTACCATGCAAAAATCACAATTTAAATACCTATACTACACAATATTGAGAAGGTTAGGTCAACATACAACTATTCCATCCACTACAACTCCAATCCATTGCAAATTTAACCTATTCAATCCACAAAGGCTCTTACAAAAAGTCATGATCACCAATTCAACCTAATAATCACAATATAGAATGATACAAGACAATATAATATGAAGTTCATCAATTTAGGAAAACCTACAAATAATTGTAATATGCTTCTTACATAATTTAATTGCCCAAATAAAACTACCCAAGAGTTCAATACAATTGAGAAATAATCAAATCACCAATAATATAGTCAAAACTAGGATTGCATGATATTCATGGGTTAATGGAGATTTTGATCTTAAATCACTAAATTAACATCAATTCAATCACACTTAATTTATTAAAAATGTTTTATGCAAGAATCCAAGGATAGATAACAAATAGGATAATTCATTTTTTTAAAAGATCTTACTTTGAAGATTGGCTCATTAAATAAAGAGATCGAAGGATGAACCTCCATACATTGTCTGATGAGTACCCATGAAATTGAGAGAAAATTTAATGAGAAAGAAATATCCAATCTCCAATCTCTGTTCAAGCTTCAATGGTGTTCTAGAGATTTTTTCTTTGGGGTTTGGGTTTTAATTTTGAATAATGAACTTGGTTTGGGGTTATAGACTTATAAAACTACTTCAAATAACCATATTACCCTTGCATAACTTCCTAAACCATTTTTAGAACATTAGGTGAATTTCCCAAAGTAGCCTTCACATGGCTGAGACAACTACAGAAAATCTGCACATGTCAGTCGACGGATAAAGCTACGCCGCGTAGACTAACCTACGAACCGTCCTGCTAATCCATTGTTTGGGTTAGAGGCTTATCAAATGGGATAATAAGCTCCACAGTGTCAGTATATACCCACTCCCCAATCAATAGGACATCGATTTACCTAAGGGCCATTAATTTCTTTCATAGATGGAGTCTGTTTTTTGCTTTCTGATCTCGCTTGTTGGGTCTTTTTAAACGACCCTTAGGTTGGTACCTGGGGAGTTTTACCTAGACGATTACAGATCAAATACCTTCATTTACAATTTAGTAACCCTACATATAAAATTCAACCAAAATGAACACTTAAAACATGCAAAGACACACCAGAACATACAAGCACGTCTAATGGCAAAACATATGAACTTTGGGAATGTTCTTGGATGTTTGATCTCCACACACTAACAAAAATTTAGATACTACCTCAAAGCACTATTTTAGGACTCTAAAACCTCATGGAATATGAGTTTGGATCTAGCTTCACCTATGTCAATTTAGAGGCGTTATAGCTGAACAAGGTTACTATCATGAATAGCTATCCTCTTCCAAATATTGATGATCTATTTGATCAACTTCAGGGTGCCACTTTTTTTTGTAATATAGACCTTACATAATGCTAAAACAAGTTAAAAGAATGTGAATGTGATATTTCAGAGACATAATTCATAACATGTTATGGGCATTATGAGTTTCTAGTTATGGAATTCGGATTAACTAATGCTCCTACAACATTCATGGACCTTATGAACCAAGTATTCAAGCCTTTTTCAGATACGTTTGTTATTGTATTTATATAATAATCTATTAAGGTAATGATAAAGAGATCATGCTAGTCATCTTAATGTAGTTCTCTCAACTCTCAATAATAGAAGTTTTATGCTTAATTCTCTAAATGTGAGCTTTGGTTTTAGTATGTGAAATTCTTAGGCCGTAGTGTTTCAATTTATGGTATTTGAACTAATACTTAAATGATGGAGGGAGTACATAACTGGCCTACACCCTGATCTCCAACATACATTAGGGATTTCATCAGACTTACTTTCTATTATAGAGTTTTTATCGAGGGGTCCTCATCTATTTCATCCCCTTTGACCAAATTGACTCAGAATATAGTTATGTTTCAATCGCCTAAATATTATGAGAAAAGGTTTAAGGAATTGAAAATATAGGTTACTATTGCACCACTTTTGACATTACCGATGGGAAAATAGGGCTTCGTTCTGTATAGTGATTCCTCCAAAGTTGGACTATATTTTGTATTGATGCATAATGGTCATATTATAGAATATCACTCCAAAAAATAAAAGATTCTTGAGAGTAATTGATGAAACAATGATCAAGAATTAGCTATTGTAGTATTCAGTTTGGAAATATGTCGTCACAAACTTTATAGTGATCATCTAGATGTGTTTATAATCACAAAAGTGTTCGGTATGTGTTCAGTTAGAAAGATATTAATCTAACACTAATGAGTTGATTTGAGTTATACGAGGATTTTGACATCAGTATTATCTAAATAAAAACAATATCAAAAGGAATCCATAAAAAAAAGTAAAATAATAAAGGTCCCAACAGGGTTAGAACCGGTGATCTCTTGATATGAAGTTAAATGCTCGACCACTAAGATATGAACCCTTGATGCTACCAAAGCCCTATATATTGGTGTATGTTGTTTCTTGTCTTCAACCTCTTGAGAAAGTTTATATGGGTATTACTTCTCATGTTAAGGTAGAAAAGAAAGTGTTATAAAAATATGTGAATAGATTTCCACGATTAAGTGTTCGGATAATGGATTCCGATGAAAGAGGAGTAGTGGTGATGAATTGGGTTGAATCATCATTAGTGTACTAAATGAAGGAGAAACAAGAGCTAGAACCTATTTTTATTTAATAAAGCCACATGTTATTATGAAAAAAGTTATAGGTTTTATAAAAAGGGGTGTTAGGGTATTTTGGTAACAAGGTAGGTTGTATTTACCAAAGGTGGATGAACTCCAAAAGAGGATCATGGAGGTAGCTCATAGCTCCAGATATTTATTCATCCTTGTTTAAACAAGATGTATCGTGGATCGAGAGAAGTCTATTGGTGGATTAGTATGAAGAAGTACATTGTAGATTTTGTGCTAAGTATTTTAAATGTGAATTAGACAAGGTAGATCTCTATAGGATCGATGGTATGGCTCAGAATATAGATATTACGAAATGAAAGTGGGAGATGATTAAAATGGATATAATTACATGTTTACCATAGGCGAACAGGCAGCATGATTAGATTCAGGTGATTATAGATCGAATGAATAGATCAGCCCATTTATTACCACTAAAGTTACCCATTCAGTAGAAGATTTTTCTAGGTTATACATTCAAGAGGTATTCAGACGTCATGGAGTTACTTAGTCCATCATTTCCGAAAGAGATGTGCAATCTGCCACACAATTGTAGATGTATTTCCTGAAAGTTTTGGGTAAAAGAAACTCTGAATACTGCTTTTCATCCTCAGACTAATGGTCCGGCAGAGCTCACCAATCAGATATTATAATTATTTTGAGGGATAGTGTGATTTATTTCAAGGCTAATTGAGATGCTCACCTACCTCTCACTTTATTTGCTGACAATAATATGTATCACCCAAGCATTAAGATGGCTCTTTATGATGATTTTTACGGGATATGATTATGATATCTTATTGTATGGTTTGAAGGTTTAGAAATTGGGTTCATAGAACTAGGCTTAGTTCGTAAAGATATTGAAAAGTGAAGGTTAGTCAAGAGATATTGAAAACAACACTGATTCATCTTAAATCTTATATAGATGTAAGGAGAAGAGACCTAGAGTTTGAAGTAGATTATTGGATATATATTGAGATTTAACTCATCAAGAGAGTTATCTGATATGGCATGAATGAGAAGCTTAGTCCCTGATATATTTGTCCTTACAGGATATACAAGAATATCGGTCACGTAGCTTTGAGTTTGGACTAATGCAAGAGCGAGCAGTGGTTCACCTGAGATTTCACAGTTCCATGTAGAATAGTTGTATGCAAGACCCTTCGCTTTTCTTCCCTAATGATGATATTTTTATTAAAGGATTCTTAGGTTATTAGGATATTTTTGTTTTTATTCGAGACTGCGTGGTTTGAAAGTTGAGACTCAAGGAGGAAATATCAGTCAAGGTTCTATAGAGGAATCTATTTTTTGATAAAGTTGTATAGGAGGCCGAGGAGGACATAAAGAAGAGCTAACCACATCTCTTAGACATCGGATAAATTGCAGTGGAGGTACTAATCCTCTTCAAGACCTTGTATTTTTAGTTGACATGTTGTGTATATATTTCTTGTTGGGTGTTTTAGCTAAATGTAAAATGTTACATCCTTATACTATTCAAAGTAATCTCACATGAGGATGAATATTTATAAGAGGGATATATCATAACCCCTCAGTATTTGAAAGAGCTACGAATAGAAAGAACTATACTTGAAAATAGCAAATTTGAAAATTCGGGCAATGGTATGATAAGTATGAATTTTGTATAGATTTCAAATGACCATAACATTCAATAAAGAATTACTTAAATGAACCATAAGGTATCAAATTAAAAGTCTTGGGATAATCTTTAAAAAGCCACCATGTTTGCTAATTTTTGTGCTAGTCAAACAGAGTTATGTTTATTTGAAGTTGGGTTGTTTAGTTAAGAAAGTAATGTAGATTTAAGAGGGGTAGTTTTGTATTTTCATTAACCAATTAACTTAAATAAGATTTGGTAATACTTAGGGGTCTAAATAGATTTTTTTTAATTTTACAAATCCTATAATACACTAAGTCTTTAAGAAGTGTTCTAGAGAGGAGAAAAGGGGAAAATTCAAGCTTCATCATGTCTTTGAGGATTTCGTTGCGGTTTTGCCAAGGGTTGAACCCCTAAGAGGGGTGTGAGTTCACATATCATTGATTTCTCTCACCCACACGCCAATAATGTTTAATACCACTTACTTGCATTCTTGAGAAAATACGATTTGAGTTCTTTATGAGTTTTACTGAAGTTTACTTCATATCCTTAACTATTGAGGTTTAAATTATTTGTTCACATAGTCTTGTGAGTATTAAAGTTGTTTTTAGTAGAATATTCTATACTAATGTTGGGTATTAAAATTAATGTTATTGGGGAATAAACTATTTAATTGTTGTTGAATTAGAGTTAGAAAACGAGTAAAAAAATTTGTCAGTGTTATGGACAGGAGGCTGGCGCACCATATCACTCACTGACAAATACAACGAGGTTTTAGTTTTTGTTCTAGGGCACTGCACCACTCAGGGCGTCCAAACCATCATTTTGTGGTTCATGCTCTCGTGTTCTGCGCCACTCAATAAGGAAGGCTCGTCAAGTCCTCTACCCTTTCCCACATCTTTTTCCATGAGTTCCTTCACATTGTACGTATGATTTCTACTTGATTTATAAACTTTAAGGTAAATATAAACATCTAGAGATCATCCATAACATGATATTGTTACCTTTCCATGTATAATTAAAATTTAACAAAGATCCACGAGTCAATTCTACAGAGGAATCATTCACTTACCACAACATACACTCGTAGAAATATAGAGAAATAGGTAATTAGTACAATTAAGGACTAAGTAAGATGTCTATTCAACAAATCATGTAAAAAGGGACATTTATTTGTAATATAGTTTTCATGTTATTTTGAAAAAATCTCATAAACCAATTAAAAAAGACATCATACAACTCAATCATTATTGTATAAGATTATACTCCAATAATTAACAGGATATTACCATATTCATTAACTAACCTATTTAACCATTTATACCCACTATCTAAAGTTATCCTAAGACCCACTTAAATAGGACATGAAGAGACCGCCTAATAACCTCTCCAGTACACACCTTTGTGTTCCTTAAGACTACCAAAGATAAGGCATTTCTTTTGCAACACAATCACAAAAATTTAACAATATACTAAAGGAGACAGATACATTTATGGGACATCACATAATGGTCTTTTAAGACCTAGGGAACTCACATTTTAATATTCAAAGCCTTCTCGTACTATTTGTAGTTAACATCCCATTCTACTACCTAAATGTTGTAGAACCTCTCCAATAGCTAAAGCATACATCTCATATCATAAGAATAGATATTAAACAACATAGACCCCACTAGCTAGGTATAGAATCGGTGTCATAAGACCCCACACTATGGAAGATGTTCTACTTGATAATGCTAAAAGTGAGTCGATATTCTATGTAGGGACATTGTTTATTGGATATCAAAAGTATTTTTTGTACTTTGTCTTCATACTCAAGTAGAGCTACTACCTGAAGCATATCCACTAGGTACTTTTGCTTTGTTGTCATAGAGTAATTTAATTCACATAAGAGTATTTAAGAAGGTACCATCCCTAAGCCTACCAACTCAAAATACCTCTACCAAGAAGGGATACACAAGGATCTACCGATCAAGATTCATTAGGATAGATTATTCTTGAAATGGGTACCATGATAGGTATAACCTATTAACTTCATTTTAAATCTTCTTTTAATATTAAAAGTTTTTTATTCACTTGTGGTTCTAGACTCATCAAGAAGGGGCATTATTCTTAGGTCTACAGGTTGAAGAAATACTCTAGAATACCTCATTTATCATTCATGTATCAAGTAGGGAAAACTAGGTCTACCTAAAAAAGATACTATAACCTTATATAGAGTCTTTTTATAGTATATCCTAATCATTAACAATATAACATAGTCCTATACAATTTCACCTTTATATGTATAGCAACTTCAAAAATATCCCTATTTTCCACATAACAACATAACCAACCTTTAGTAAACCTCATAGAACCACAAAAATCACAATCATAATAAGAACAAGAATTAAGCACCTCTACTAGAAGTGGACCAAACCATACAAAAGAAATCCTACTATACTAAGCAACTGAATCAATTGACCATACTCCAATATAAAAAATTGACCATTATTCACCTTCAAATAACACAAGCATCATCATGCTCATGTAAAACTCTAACCCTAGGTGAGGAGGAAAATTACCATATGAAAACATGCTTTACAAGTAACCTATGATGACAAAGTAAACAACTATGTAGATAACTCATAAGAAACTTCATATACAACACATTTTGACTAGTTGAACCACTACACGTGACAACTGAAACTATGAATACAGATGATAGTTTTACAATTTCTACAAAACCCCCATTGGAATCCATCAATGTACCACTATGAAATTACTCATAATAAAGACTCGGCAAATCCCTGAATCAACCAAGAGATCACTAACAACCGCTGAGTATCATGTGCTTCTATTGGGGAGATTTACTTTTGAGTGCTTGTACTTGTAGCATGTAATGCAACTTCTTGAATAAGGGACTTCAATACAAAAGAATGTACTTAATACGTAAGGCATAATACAACCATATGTAATCTTAGAGATCAAGTGAAACCAAATACCAATAGATAAGGATTAAAGACCACCTTTGCTTGTACTTGTGAAATCATGTGTGTTACATTCCTTTCTTTACTTTTATGTACTATATAATGTTTATAAGACATATGATACAAATGACCAGCTGATTAGCGGTACAAGAGAATGACCCATGCTAGGCATTATAACCTCTGGGATGTTGTCGTCATAATTCCACAAATTGGAATCTAAGCAAGCTAGACTTTTGCCCTTGAGCTGCCACCCTCTTAAACCAATAGGGATCGACCCATGCGAGGCTTTTTCCACTGATCTACCACCCTATAAAAATTGATATCGGTCCATGCGAAGTTTCACCTCCAAGCTGCCACTTTTCTATACAAATCGAGATCGACCAATTTTATGAATATTCCCTTGAGTTATCACCCATAACTATATTGATTGCTTCACATAGATTCTTTAATATTTGAGATTGTTGTTTTGATGTTCATAATTGTTTTGAGATTGTTCTTTGTATAATCATATCTCTTTTGAGATTGTTCTTTTGTTGATAATAATTCATTCGATATTGATATTTTTTTGGTCATAATAAATATTTATATTTGGAACTATGGATCAATTGTAAAATACATATGAATATGGATTGACAATAATAACAATTATATGGGAAGAAAATGTTACACCAACGTGATACTTAGGAGCTTATATGACTCGGTAAAAAATTTGACATCTCAAATTAAAGGACATCAAGTGGGGACATTTAACATTTTGCAAAGTTATTTGAACTCTACATGATATTAAATAACTGGACATTTAACATTTATCAAAGATATTTGAACTCTACATGATACTAACTAACTAATATAAAATACAAGGTGTTCATGAATGTGGAACTAAAGGGGAAGGTGGGTAGATTGAACTTAAGGACGGGTACATATTCCAAGTGAGTAAACATAAAATGTATTATAGAGAAAGTAGGGATCTTGAGAGATAACATTATAGTCTAATACAATAGGTGTAATAACCAATAAAGGGAACACATGAAGATGTTGAAAGATGACTCATATGATGGAATTGTTAATTGAATCAAGTTGGCATGATTTGGTCGACTCGTATATCCAACATATAATCATATGTACCATGTGTAATCTTGGATCACTTAGATTTATATAAGGGAAATATGTTCCAGGGGTACTTTGAATATGAAAAAACTTAAACCTTTCATGCTAACATTTGGTATAGTAAACACGTATAAATTTAGTAACAAGAACATATTAGAGTGCTCTTTTAAATGACCTAGGGAGTAGGAACTTCAACTATTGATAAGTCATTATTCAGGGCACTTAGAAAGCATATTTTTTGTAAAGAAAGTTTTGCATTCATGCCAAAGAAGTAGGAAATTGAATAGCATTACATAACTTTCTATACAAATCAAAATGTATTACTTAAGCTCCTTATCTTCAGATTGCTAATCTACAATAAAAAAAGTTATGAGTCTAGTATTACTAGCTTTTGATCTACTTAATCTCGCCAAAATAGTAACCAAGTAGTAAGATTGTAATTTATCTAGCCAATGTTTTATTTCATTCCCTTTCCCTTAGATCGTGTCTATATATTCTGCAACGTTCGTATCAGGTCTTTCCAAAAACTCTTTGCAATATTAATGTCCTTTAAGTTCTCCTTAAGTTATCCACACAAGTCTCATCCCTTTTCATAACATACATAAAACAAATCTTAAAAATTATTTAATGTAACAAATTCAAAGTGAATCATGATTTTTGATCACTAGTACTTGAAGAGCTAACATTATTTTTAAAATATTCAAGCCACTCATAACTAAATTTACATAGGACTCCCGTCCATAGTTATTTCAACATGCACTAATCATAGGAACATCCTACCTAATATTATAACATGTACAACTAACAATTTCTAAATCACTAACACATTTGAAGTGTCCTAATAAACTCAAGCACAAGAGGGAGAAATTTGCACTGGATTACCTTGCTAGATAGAACTACCACGACTAGGATTCATCAAGGTAAAGGTTATCCTCTTTAACTCGGCTTAAATTATAATTCAAATAGCCTAAATTCCGTAATATTCAAGTACCCTAATGGTATTTAATGGATGTTGTAAGAAGATAAGAGAGAGATGAGAGAAAGCTCTAGAAATAAATTTTCTTTAAAAGTAAAAATTGTTGGAAAAATCTGATATCAAACCCTTTTAATGGACCTGATTTGGCAAAGTTTCTCAGTCATTTTCGCCATAATTTTTCAAGTATGTGACCCACCTACTTAAACTTTTCAGTTGGGCCTTTGTACTTAAGAATATTTGTCCTTTTGCCACCTTTCTTGTACTTATTTGGATCCAATATGTGTCTATAATTTAGGCCACAAATCTAAGTAGGCTGGTGCACCTAGTTTTCCAGTAAAATTATTTCTTGTGGGCTTGGGAAGATAGAGCCTTGGCTGTCCATTTTCCTTTTATTCTTCTATTCAACATGGGACAGATTAATGCAAGTAGGTGTAGTGTACTTGGACCAATACATGGTCAAAAGAGTCTTAGTAGGTGATTCACCTACTTGGTCCTTTGGTTGGTCAGTAAGTTAAAGTAGGTGATGCACATACTCGTAACCTACTAGTTTAGTGACGTCATGCAAGCACCTCAATATTATGTATAATTTTGTATTATAATGTTGATTGGTATCGTCCACCTGCGATGGAGGTGCTATGTGAATTGATGTGGCATTGTCGTCTTTACTTTATGCAATGCATGACCTTGTCGGCGGTACTTGAAGTATTTTTATTATTTGTATAGTTGATTTATGTGAAGTATTAGCATATCTATCTATATGTGACGTAATGTTAAAGTATGTCTTCTTTCTATGTATGTTAAGAAATCATTTAGACTATGGCTATATTGTGTATGTGTAGTCTTAGATGTTGATGCATGGTTGTTACTACATGACCACATGAGTCTATGATGGTTACATTGATGATGATATTGTAGTGTATAGGATGACATAGAGATGGTAATGGTTATTCCTATGTAACTGAAAGAATGACATGTAATATGTGTTAAAGTGAAGTATGTTGTGTCTTGTCTTGGTTGACTTGTGTCCCTTACTTGATGCATGTATGGATGTGAATATGAGATGTCTTGACTTAGGATACTTAAGCTTCTTAGTGTTTAATGTATGACTGATATGTGACATTTAATAATATTAATAGGTTCTTTATGTGAAACCTTAAACCTAGTGGTAAGGTTATGAATGTTGAAGTTGATAGCTGTAATGGTATCTTTCAATTAAAGGAATTATACACTTAAGGTTGGTTGTTTGGAACAACATCATATCACACATTAGGAAAGGCATAATGAGCTTTTTGTTCCCAATTTAAGGTAGCCCTAGTGGACCTTTCCTTCGTAAGCTAAATGTGTTTGGGTTATGAACATTATATGGAACCCCTTTATATGAACCTTAAATGTGAATTACTCTATGAGCAAAAAAGGCTAGAACCGAGTGAGTATTATAAGGAAAGTAGTTCTAGTTAAAGGATGAGACTAGAATACAAAGCACACCCTTCATATTCCTTAACCATATGACTACATGGGATGTGTCCAAGTTCTATATTTGGCAAGTACATCACTCTCATCGGAGTAGGTTACAACTCCTGATTCCATGTTTAGCTACAATGGTCTTTGCCGGTTATTACCTATTCTGATCATACGGTATACCCACTAGCATTAGAGAAGTTCTATGAAGTTTAGGTGGTGGTATGAGACACTATCTAGACATTGCATAATAGGATTTGAAGAATTTTGATAGATTCCTTAGCTGTTGTCCAAGACCATTACTTGAATGTCTTTATGTGATGAATGCTTCTTAAATGAACTAATGAATGTAATGACTTAAGTTAAGAAAGTATGTTCAAATGAATAAGTACTTATCTAGTGTACTGAAGTGAGGGAAGATGGTCGAATTATGCAGACCTGATCCAAATTTAGGTATTCTTAAGGATTACTTAGTTAATGTTTAAGAGGGTTAATCATGGATGTTATCTTCTTGATTTACTTAATAAGTCTTTCGTTATCATTTATAGGAGAGAATGTCATGTTATATGTATGTTAATGTTTTAAGTGAGAATGATTCTATATTAGGTAGTCTATTAGATCTCTTATGTATGTGTGTAAGGGATTGTATCAGATGTCTTTTCACAACTCACTCGAGTGATCCTTACAATAACCTTTGGTAGGACGATCTCATGTTCATTTTCTTTATGTGTTGTAAATGTATGTACCTCATTATAGGTGGTCTTAAGGATCATTTATGTGTCCCTAGAGAGGGTATATAGGCGATCTCTCATTTTCTTACTTAAGTGAATCTTAGGATAGATTTTAGTGAGGAATTATTTGCTAAAAGGTGTGCAATGTGAAGCTATGGAACTTCAGTGTAACAGTGAAGGAGTTCACCGTACAATGAAATGTGTTCACCGTAATATTTCCTAAAAATGTGACTATTTTCTCAATGATTCCTTATGTGTTCCTAAGTTTTTAAATGTTGTTCCTATATTTATACATGACGTTTTAATAAAAATTAATGAACATCATGTTAATTACTTAATGACCCTTTTATGTGGGTTTTGCATGGCTTTCATATTTAGTGCATCTAATGTGCTAACCTCTTCTTTTCCTTTTTTGACTTATGTGAAGAGGATTGGAAGTGTTGATGTGTCCTAGAGGATGGATAGGTTTCTAAGGGTGTAAGAGTATGTATGTATTGGTGAGTCCTCATCGATTCGAGGACAATATCCACACGTGTTCCTTTACGTCTTACTTTATGGGCTTAGACTCAAGTATTGTATACTCTAATGTTTCGATGGTTCAAGGACATGCTATAAAGGTCTAAATTTTTAAATAAAAGTCTTCCGCTAGTGCAATTATTTTTAAAATATTTCTTCGTGTGTGAAGAAAATTTTAAATTCTTACTCATTTTAGTATGTTTATTATGCAATGAATGATACGAGTGGCTTAGATGTTATTTCTTAAGTCTCATTTGCCATGTGGCGACACAAGAACTCTCTAACTTCTATGTTGTACTTGCGGTTCGTGACAGTAAGACATGAAGGAACCGTCCATACACCCCCTTCAATATACACCTACGTTACCCTTAAGAGTACGAACCATAGGTTTACCTAGTATGGGGGAAAACACGTACACACTCTAGACTAGACATTAGTAGAACAATCATACATTAAGGACTTCACGTAAGTGCCCTTTTGCAATAGGAATTGTAAGTTACACTACGTTCAATGTGAGAGTCGCATCCCGTAATACTTCTCCCACTTAGTGCACATTGAGTATTCTTTTCTATTAGACCTTAAGTAATCTAACTTCAGTTATAACACATGATAACTCATTCATTCACTTCAAGTAAAACACACCAAGACTCCCCTTTCAGAAGGTTTGCTTAGTGCAATCGATAGATAGCGTCCCATACCACCAACTATTCTGAGTAATACGTTCTTTAGGAGACATATTTTATACAATTCATATAAAACACACCAAGACTCCCCTTTTGGAAGATCTAATTAGTAGAATAAATAGATAGTGTCCCATACCACCATCTACCCTACGTAGTACAGTCTTTTAGAATACTTAGTTCATACACTCTTTTATAGTGGAATAGCTTAACTGACATAAAATATGAGATCTAGACATAGAATCACGATATTACCCTTGTCCAATGAGGGCTCCCCACTTGCGTAAGGTGGGGTCATTCTCTTAGCTTTTACATGGCTTTTCCAATAGCTACACCTATGCGGGCAGATAGTTAACAGATAAGGAGATTGCTACAAAGTAAATCATTATGTAATAATAGGGATTAATCATCTCAAGAGGTACATTGGAATACAACATCCCAAATAAAAAAGTGTAACCACCCCTTCTACATATCCTCTCAGTGCTAGGCCGAATTCTCCCACAAAGTCTTAAAACTTATATACTATAGTCTAAGGTATAACTAATTAGCACCACATCTCAACTAACGAATGGTACTTATCCCTAGAGGTTACATTGGAATACGACATCTCAACTCACGGAGGGTATCTAACCTCCAACTTATCTTAGAAAGATCTTGAAAATAGTGATGTTGCTACCACACCCTTCATCTCAACTAACGAAGATTGTTCACCCAATCATTGAACTTTTCATTCACATTCTTCAACTTCATTTATTCATTCATTCTAAGTCTGAGTGTATTTGTACATGTGAGCACATATTTCAGATAAATCATCACTTTCATTAAAATTGAATTGTAGACATGCTTAAACCTTCATTCATCATTTCTTAAAAACTAGCATGTTAAACATATATACATACCTCAGTTAGGCATAATATATGTAAGACATACAATTCAAGATTCACAATGTATATCAACATGAACCTCACCTATATCACTTTATTTCACAAATTAGGCCTTCAAAGACATACTCACAATACATACCAAATATAACAAGTAAACATTGCCATCAAGAAGGTGGACCATACCACTCAAGAGCAATTCATAATACGAGTTATACAATTTAAGTAACTCACCATTTAACCAATATTTCCCCAACTATAACCAATTCTTCAATATTTCATCATCATATGGACCTTAGGGCAGTAGCTTAATTATAATAAGAACATAAGCAAACCGATGTTTATAACCTACATAAACATGTACATTTAACTCATTTATTAAGCTTAAAGTTTGAAATGTGCATTAGCATAAGTTCATTAGGGTTTTTACATTAAAATCATCAATTAATACTAGAATCAACATATTCAAATAATTAAAACACTGTTACATGAACACCCGTGCTTAGAACCAAAGATAGAACAACATAGAGCGTGAAAACCCTTTTTGAAATCTTTTCGAAATGACTCCTTCAATGGAAGAGGGTTCAAGGATAACTATCATACCTAAATTGAGGAGAAAAACCATAAGTATTTTATGAAGAGAAGATCACAAATAGCCCTCGTAGATTCTTCTTGAGTATTTTTAGTTTCTACGGAATCTTGATAGAGTTTTTTTAAGGGGAGGGTTTAGGGTTTTAGGAAATGAAGTCAAAAATTAGGTCTTAGTATTTGAAACATATTAATATAACTAAAAGACCCTAAAACTGTATTCCAAGGTTCATAAAATACTTGGGATGAATTAACCAAACACCCCAAATACTTGAATGAGTTGCAGGTATTTAATTTGTGTTAAAAAAATTTAAGAGGTAAAAAACTTTTTAGGGTTGTATTTAAATTGGAAAAGTACACGTACAACTTCTAAAGGGCCCCCCAAAAGGCCCCACAAGAAGAACCCAAGGCTGGTCAAGACAATGCCTTGGCTGTGTCAATCGACGGGCAAAGTGACGGCCAGTTCGTCAACCAATGGTCCGTAGGTTGGGTATAGTCGATTGGTACTTATCTTGGTAAGGTATCAATCCAAAAATTTGCCAAGTATTAACCGACGGAAGCCAATGCAAGGCCCGTTGACTGACCAATGGCCAGTAGATGGTTCCGTCGATGGTGGCATGAAACCTGTTGGCTGTGGACTATTTCATTAAAGGGGTGAATATGAAATTCACCCCAAGTGATAACCTGACACCACATAATTTATTTGTTTATTTTAAGGTGTATTTGAGTGATCAAAAACATGCTCAACCCATTGACAAACCAACTCACACAAATTGAATTTTTCCCCAAAAAAATATTCTCTCTAAAACCTCCATTGTTGGTGAAGCTCAAGAATAGCTTGGATCATGGATTTCCATGGATGAATCATCACGTTTTATAGATTTTAATATAGATAAAGTATGGTGATCCTTCATCTATACTTATCCTTCATTTAGAGAGTTAATCTCAAAGTATTCAAACAGAAAAATATGATAAAGTTCTTCTTCTTCATTCTAGCCATGGGTTGTTTCATAAATTTATTTCAAAAGCATAATATGAATATATTCGTGATTAGATATTGTTTTGGACGTGATTTTAAATCCTATTGCATGACAAAACCATTCTCTTTCACAAACTTCATTTTAGCCTATGTATGGCTTTATAATCTTGATCTTTTGCATATTGATTTGTGATTCAATTAAGTTAATATTCTTATGTTTACTTTCTAGAATGTATATTGATGGTGAATCATTGATGAATTACCCATGTGAATCAATGTATGAACATTTGAACAAAACTAGCCTATTATCTATGTATTCACTGTAAGGTTGACTTTAAGTCGATTGTTGTAAGACTTTGGATTACGTTGAGTTTCTTATAGCTACTTCTTTGGTTAAAATTATGGATAAATTGTGGGTGTAAATCTGTGATAATAAAATTAAAGAAAGTCTTACATGAATTTATTTAGATTCTCACAGTCTACAAATTGATAATGTTATGTAGGTGACGTTATCTATATTCTAAGATGAATAACATATGAATAATACATGATTTCCTATATCGTTATCTACTTCCTAGAATATAACTTATTGGTAAATATGATTGATGATTAATAATTTTGTAAAATTAGTAATACGGCCTATTCTCTCTACTCTAGATTAAATTGATAGTTTATTTCCTACGGTAGTAGCTTGATTTTGAAGAGCTTTAAGCACGTTTTAGATATGATTAAGTGTATGGTTAGATACTTACTTGGATTGATATTATTGATAAAATATGACTTATAAAACATACAAGTGAAATTGGTTGATGGTCTATGTCCTTCTACATTCTAGCATGTTAATTATATGTTGTACTAGTTTGTATTATGACCTTGTAGTAGCTTATGCTTAAATTCATGTATGATTATGGTACCCTAAGTTACTGACCTATACTTGATTTTTGACAAAATAGTACCAATGGTCAAAGATGACCAAAGGCTAAAGAATTAGTAAGAATTCCTCTACTTTTCTACTTCTCTATTTCTTTAAAGTGATGTTGAGGAAGCCTTGTATGGCATTGGGTGGTATGGTCGACATATGGTGGAGGTTTTTACTTTATTGTCATTATAAATGTATTGACCATCGCCTTGAAGGCAAATTTATGAATATATGTACATGTGCTTCTGATAATACTATGAGAGGATTATGCCTACTTTCCTGTTGTAGTTGTGATCTAGGGTGTGTGGCTATTGTATGAGCTTCTGTATATCCATGTTAGGGTAAATTATATAGGTGCTTCCATTGATGAGTATAATGATTAATAATCTCTTACCTATGTACCCCTATGTGAATTCATGATTAGCACAAGTTACGAGTCTTAAGTGTAATATGAAGTTGAGTTGTCTCCTATGCTATTGTGTGTTGTGTGAGTTATGCTTGATCGAGTATTATGGTCTAAAAGGGTGGCTGCATAAATGTGTAGTATATATCCATTATGTGATCATGTTGACAAATGTACACAAACACTTACTTTACATGCATGTTACAAGTAGTATAGG
The DNA here is from genome assembly GCF_001406875.1 of Solanum pennellii. Classification (NCBI taxonomy): domain Eukaryota; kingdom Viridiplantae; phylum Streptophyta; class Magnoliopsida; order Solanales; family Solanaceae; genus Solanum; species Solanum pennellii. The sequence goes on along the minus strand of NC_028643.1, from coordinate 37,410,591 downwards.
TCATTGTGTTGAAATGTAAGGTAGTTCTCATATTCACTAGTGTCTACTACTATGCATGTTATAATAATGTTTATGGAAGCATGATATGTGTTTCTTTAGATACGATGATTTGATAGGTGTACTAGTATGGGAAAGGGTATGGTACTTTGCCAATTCATTGCACATGTGCAACTTGATAGGTTTGTTGTAGTTTTTGTTTCTATATGTATGAATATGTATGTATGAACATGTATATCTTAATGTGTTATGTGAAAGGTTTCCTCACATAAATGTACACGCACACACATGTATGAAGATCTAGTCAAGAGAGGGTTCTTGAATGGCATATTCATGTGTACCCTGAACTAGATGATGCTTTACATATGCTATGTTCATGAGAAAGGATTCTTGACATTATTTAGTTTGATGAACATTCATCTATGACCTATGACTTAAGCATATGAGGGGATGACTCTCTAAGCCTATGTTTTTGTAAAGTAAAAATATAATAAAGGTTTTTCAATAAATGGAACTGAGCTTAGCATTGAGTGAACTTGAATTTGAGTGTGTGTCCCTTCCTATGGTAGGAAGGTAGGTCGCCATAAACCTCAAGGGGAGGATAGCATCATGACCCAAAAGTTTTTTAGAGTGATGTTTCCATAGGTGCATAACTACAATGCCTAATCTTGGCATAAAGAGGGTTTTCACATGTACCCCCAAGTTCCATAACTATGTTGCCACCATAGGATACTAACTAGTGGATCAACCAAGAAAGCTATGTCACATTTGGTTCTAATTTGTCCGGTACAACACCTCCTTTCGATGTGGGGTTCTATGACACCAGATTCAATGTTTAGCATCACATGGTCTATGTCAATTAAAGCTATAGTTTCACTAAAGTAAAATGGCCAATGGAAGTAAATGACAAGGAACCTAAATAGAATTACTTAAGGGAGGTTACTTTGGATAGGTGGTAGTAATGGACCCATCTAGACATTGCAGAAGTAGCTCCTTAAGAAGTTCTACGAAGGTGTTCTAATGTATTTCACTATATATGTGTTCCTTATGCATGACATTGTAGTATTTGTCTACTTGTTATTAAGATGTGCATGATATGAGTATTTATGCATGATGTTGACCTTGTTTACTATATAATGAAGGTCTTTCTAAACATAAATCAAGTGGTCTCCTCATACTATGTTGATATATGACTTGGATGTAAAGGCTTGTGATCTCATGATAGGTTTACTAAGTATGTGTAAGGTTATGGGGCCTTATATATACATTTCACTAGTAGACTTAGATTGGGGGCCTGATTTAGGTCTTATAAGGTCCTATGTGAAGTAAAATAAGTATATGTGCATAATGACTAGGAGTTCACTGTAATGTCATTTTAGTCTTGGCTTAAATATCTCTAACTTGAATTACAATTCTATTTTTATATGTGTTGCCTTGTATAGATTGTATGTATGTTTTCTTGTGGCCATAAAGTGATGCATTACACCAAGTATCAGTAGGGGGTTACTTTGGAAGGTTAATGAATAAAAAAAAAAGAGTACTTCTTTTTAAAGTGAATTGAGCTCACTAGAAAGTGGCTCAATTATGCACTTAGGGACAATTAGATGAATGAAGAAGTGAAAATTTCTTAGCACCCAATACCCTCCTATTCATAATGTGGCGCGCTTCACATTATAAACAAGACTTTACTACATGTGGTTTATGAGACAACTAAGAAACTTGCTAAACCTTATGCTTTAATACCAAACTTGTCACAACCCACAAGTGCACCCTAGTATATAGCGCATCCTTGTATCACCACACGGGAAATGAAACATCAAAAAGTCTCATCTAAGCCACTCGTACCGTTCGTTGCATAATAAACATACTAAAATGAGTAAGAATTTAAAACTTTCTTCACACACGAAAAACACTTTTCATAATCACTACACAAGCGGAAGACTTTCATTTAAAATATTAAACCTTTACAACATCTCCTTGAACCATCTAAACTTTAGAGTATAAAATATTAGGGACTAATCCCATAAAAGACAATAAAATGAAGACTATGGCATAAAAAAACACAGGTGGAAATTGTAATGAATTTGATAAAGACTCACTAATACTTTATCTTTGACCCTTAGAAACCTCTCTATCCTCGATAGCACATCAAGAATTCCAATTCCCTACAATTTGTCAAAAAGGGAGAAGAATGGGTTAACACATTATATGCACTAAGTATGGAAGCCATGCAAAACCCATGAAAAAGATACATTTAATAAATAACATGTTTTTCATGAATTTTGTTTAAAAACATCAAACTATAATCATATGAACAATATTTAACAACTTAGAAACACATAAGAAATCATTTAAGCAAATAGTCACATTTTTAGGAACGCTTTCCAGTGAACTATTTCACTGGACGGTCATCTTTTTCACTGTTACAGTGAAGTTTCTCAACTTTGCTTCAAACACCTTCGAGCATATAATTCCCTTACTAAAATCTATCCTAAGACTCACTTACAAAGACAAAGAGACACCGCCCATACACCCTCTCTAGGCCCACCTAAATGATCCTTAAGACTACCCATAATGAGATCAACATTGATTTACATGACATCAGCCATATGAACATGATATCTTCCTACCAATGTAGATTCTAAGGTTCACACGAGTGAGTTGTGAAGCGACCGCCCATACAGTCCCTTAGACACACACACTTAAGAGATCCTATAGACTACCTAATATAGAATAATTCTCACTTCATACATTAGCATACATATAACATGACACTCTCCCCTCCAAAGTCTATCAAAAGATTTACTTCAGTAAATAAAGAAGACAACATCCATGATTAAACTCTTCAAGATTACCTAAGTAATCCTTAGGAATAACTATGTTTGAATCATGTCCACATAAGAAACAATATTCCCTAACTACAGTAATTCTTATGTCTTATCTAGGTATGATATGAAGTGATCATTTCTATTCCCCCTTCACACCATAAAAACACAACCCTTAACTACTCTAGATAAGTACTTATTCATTTTAACATACTTTCTTAACTTAAGTCATTAGATTTAGTAGTTCATTATAAGACATTCATCAAATAAAGGACATTCCAATAGTGGTAATGGATAAGAACTAGGGACTCCAACTAACACCTTCAAAGCCTATTGCTCAATGTGTAGATAGCGTCCTATACCACCACCTAAACTTCATAGAATGTATATAATGCTTGTAAGTATGCCATATGATTAGAATAGGCAATAACAAAAATAGACCATGGTAGCAAAGCATAGAATCCGGAGTTCTAACTTACTCTGATGAGGGTGTTCTACTTGCCAATGGTAGAACTTAGACACATCCCATGTATGCACATGGTTATGGAATATGAGGGGCATGCTTTGTAATATAGACTAATTCTTTACCTAGAACTACTTCCCTTACCATACTCACCCGGTGATAGCTTAATTTTCATAGAGTAATTTACACTTAAGGATCACATAAGATGGTTCCATATAAAATTCATAACCCAATCACATTTACCCTACCAAAGAAATGTCCACTAGGGCTACCTCACAATGACGACAAGAATCTCATCATGACTTTCCTATGGAATAATATGATATCGTTCAAGCGAATTAACCTTAAGTCTATTATCATTCCTTTACTTGAAGGATACAATTACAACATTCAACTTCAACATTCATAACCTTACCACTACGTTCAAAGTTTCACAAAAAGACCCTCTTAACATAATTAAAGGTCACATATCATTCATATATTAAAGAATAAGAGGCTTTATCATGCTAAGTCAATGAATCACATATTAACTTTCATATTTGAATCAAGTAAGGGACACAAGTAAACCAAGACAAGACACAACATACTTTACTTTAACACATAGTACATTTCATTCTTTAAGTCCCTTAGAAACAGATATTATAATTTTTAAGTAATCATATACACTACCATATTTATCATCAATATAGCCATCATAGACTTATATTATCAAGTAGAACAACCATGCATCAACCCTACGACTACACATACAAGCACATAGTCATAGTCTACATAATTTTCTAACATACATAGAAATAACACATACTTTGACGTTACTTCACATATAGTTAGATACGCTCATACTTCACATAAATAAACTACACAATTCATCAAAAAACTTCAACTAGTTCTAACATGGCCTTGATCATCATAATACATAAATTAACGCCGACAAGGCCACATTAATTAACATAGCACCGCCACCATAAGTGGACCATACAAATCAGACATAATTGAAGTGAAATTAACATTAAATAAAGGAAATTACAGTAGCATACCCCCACTCAATCTTACAAGTACTATTTCAAGGCTAAATCATCAAATTGGATATCATAACGCCCTTACCCATGGCCATAACCAATAATTCAATGCAATTATAACAATACTCAATGAAACTAGGTCAATTCACTACATATTCATAAATATAATACAACCTAGATATCAATTTAATTATTACATCAATCAATAGCCTATAGAAAAGTAAACAAGGATTCATAAGCCTTATGTCAATATCAATTCAATAATCTTAATATTCATTAGATCTAAGAATATACAATACCTAATTGATCAAATTGAAACTTCCTAAAAACCAATTATTCATATTCTATACATGAATCAAAAGCTCATAAAAATCTACAAAGGAATTCATCAATATCAAAGCATGATCACATAACCCATATTTTAGCCAAATTGAGAGTTTTGTGAAGTTCAATGGTTCATGGATAATTTCATTGCAAAACATCAATTATACATAAATTACATCATATCTTAATGTTTGAAAATCGTTCATGGAAGAACCCAAGACTTAGAGTAGAAATTGGACTTTTCATCTTCTTGAAATCTTTGAAAATCATCTTTGAAAGTATCTCTAAGGTGATGTCAAGACTTAGATGCAAAATCCCATACGTTATTAGAATAACCCAATGATAATTGAAGAATAAACTCCATTGAAGAATCATCATCGTGTTCGATCTTCACCTTGAGCTCTCATGCAGGTTTTTGAAGAAACTTTGGGAGAGAATGTGTTTTGATTTAGGTGATAGGGTTTAAATGAGAGTTTAATGACTTATATACTCTTAATATACCCATAAACAGTCAAAAAAACCGTACTCCTATGTTATAAGACTTGGGGTGGATTTCCCAAAACCCCTAAGCCTTAAAAGAAAACTGGCAGGAAAGTCACAGCTCCATCAATGCCTAGCATCGACGGTTCGTGGTCTCACCCACACCCCATCGATGGGGTCTCGTTGGTTGCTATTGGAACTGCTCAACCCTCAGGTCAAGTGCCTCCATGTACGCCACCCATCGACGGGCCGTCTCTTGGTCGACAAGACGTCATTTGGGTTAGTCTATTGCCACTGCCTTGTAGTGTTGTGCTCCATGTTGGGGTCGTCCTTTAGGGCCCCTTGTGGGTCCTACATGGAGTTGTACCCAGATGTTGACAAGCCAAATATGTTTGTATACAAGTTTAATAACTACCACATCAATTTCATACAGAATTAACACGTAAAACTTGAAAAAACATACATAGACACACTAGGTCAATTCAAGGCAAAACATTCGAACGTCATGAACGTTCTTGTACGTTTGGCCTCCAACCTTTAGGAAACTTAACAAACAATCGATATAGACCATAATTACTCATTTAAGGACATAATAACCTGATGAATAACACATAAACGTATAAAACCACATATGAGGCACATAGGGAACTTACTCGTCGAACGTCTAGGTCGTCCCTTGATGTTTGACTTCCAATTCACCTAAAATATTAGACACCGTCTTTAAACCCATTTCATACCAATTTAGTACCTTATACCATCACGACAACCATATTAGTGTTTAACTTCACCTAAGTCATTTTTTGGATCTTATAGTCGTCCTTTGACATTTCACTTTCAAACTCTACAAACTATCTTCTAATGTTAATATTCATCATTTTAATACCTTATAGAATCATAAATCTTATGATAGGATCGATATTAACCCGTTTCATTTTTAGGGTTGTTGCACATACCTCATACTAATGGTCGTCCATTAGAGAATCTCCCTGTCTTAAATGCTTTGTATAAACTACCTCTTTATTATCATTTCTTTTTATACTTCATTCAGTATGGTATCCCCAAAATTGAGTTGAGATCAGGTAAGTGTTTCTTTCATATTCTAGTTCAAGATTATATCTTGTTTAGAGTTCCCTTTTCATGCTCGTAAACTAAATGCACCGATGCCATTTGGGCTACTTCTTTTTATGATGCAGATACATTGAATGACAATAAGCACCCAAAGAATTGCTGGTCAAGTTTATACTGAGATTTAAAGTTAATATTTGTTGCTTCTTGAGGGTCCCTTTTAAATTGTTTTTGTTATTCATTTAGTTAGTATGATTGAGGTCTTGTCCCGTCATTCCTCTTAATAGTTATAGGTTTTATATAACGATATACTTTAGTTTATAAGTATTTCCATTTTAGTTGTCTATGTTGAGACTTGAGTTTCCACTTTAGCTAGTTGACTTCTTATGACTAAAATATTTTGAGTTTACTTTTAAAAATATTTGTAAAGTTTAACTTATCTTTAAATGTTAGGTAAAGTCTTACGTTGAGTAGTAAGCCAGTCCAAGGGTTTTCTTGGAGGAAATAATGATTCTCAATTGCCATTTCCGCCCATGGTGTAGGGTCGAGGCGTGAAAAATTTTGTATCAGATACATAGTTCAAGAGTTCAAGATTGTGTATAAAGTTGTTTCTGTAGATTTCTAGTTATGGATGTGAAGTGCTGCACATCTATAATTAGGAGTGTGAAACATTAAAGAATTTTATAACTTCTTTCATACTTTTTTCATGTGATAGATTTCATCTTTATAAAGTTTCCTTGTAACTCTTTTTTGCATGTATCTTTTTGTTCATGCCTCCAGGGATTGTTGTCAAATAGTTACAGCTAGAAATAATGTTGAGCATCAAGAGGTACCCAATGAACCATAAGTGCAACACCAAGGACAAGTCACTAATGTTGCGTTTTGGGAAGCTACTGAGATGTTGAGCCAGGCTTTAACAAACCATGATGGGAAACAAAGGGAAAACTAAATGGAAGTGAATGATAATTCTAAGATCCTAAGTTTATAAGGATGACTCCTCCGATGTTCATTGTTGAACAATCACTGAGGATCCAAAAGACTTTGTAGAGGAATTGCAAAAACTTTTTTTGGTTATGCACGTTGTTGATTGTGAGCAAGTGGAACTAGTTGCATACAACCTTAAGTGTGTTGGTAAAAGATGGTTTTACTAATGGAAGAATGGTAGATTTGGGGGTGCGTCGATTATGAGTTAGGTTATGTTTGTAAGTGCCTTCATGGGATTTCATTCAGATTATCTAAAAGAGGCAAAAGTATGAGAATTCCTCACTCTTAATTAGGACTATATAAGAGTACATGAGAATAACCTTAAGTTCACCCAACTATCTAGTAATTATCCAAGGATGGTTACGTACATGAAGAGCAAGATAAGTCTGTTTGTTGTTCGATTGTCTCGTTTGTCAAGCAAGTTAGGAAATGAAGCTATGAAGATAGAATATATCGACATTTTTAGGTTGATGACACATGTGCAACTGATTAATGTGGATAAGAAGAGTTATGGGGAAGAGTTTAGGAACAAGAAAGTTGACAAATGAGGGAATGAGTCCGGGTAGTAGAACAATAATGCAAAATGTTTTTTTTAAACAAAAGCGAGAGGGACATACTCCATTATTTTATATTGCACCTTTACCAAATAACAAATGTTAATTCAAGAATAACAGTATACAAGATTTTAGAGTTAGACCTGCACAGTCTCAAGATACTATGGCACAAAGAGATAATAAGACTCCTACATGTGCTATGTGTGCTAGGAACCACCATGGAGAATGGTCACTTTATAAAAGAATTACCTATGAATAGAAAATTTAATTGTAGGGGGGAAATGGAATCTAATCATGTTGAGTTTCTCCACTAGATGGAGCTCCACCTAGAGGAGCTACTTCATGGACAAGTAGAGGAGAAAAATGTCTATATTCTATAACTAGTCGCTAGGAGCAAGCGAATTTTCGACGTGTTTTCAATAATATGATCGATCTATTTACTTTTGATATTTATGATTTGCTAGTTCTAGGAGATATCCTGTCTCTTGTGACTCCTTATATTGCAATGAACATTAACATTTTTCCTAAACAACTTCTAGATACCTTTAGTTTTTCCACTCCTATTGGTAAGTCTATCCTATCTAACATAGTTGATCGTTATTGTACAATATCCATCAATAATAATTCTAAAAGATTGATTTAGATGGGTTAGATATCTTAGACTTTTATGTAATTTTAAGTACTTACTGGATTCATACCTTTTTTCCTCAATTAAATATTAATGAGTAGTAATGTTCCAGTTTCCAAATGAATCGGGTTTAGAGTGAAAGAGTTGTTCAACACTAACTAAGGTGTAACACTTAGGAAGTGCACGACGTAGTCTAGAACCTGAATTGATGAACTAAGACTTAAAATATTATTTTTAAGTTTAAACAAAGGTAATCAATTCAATTAGGAAGTGTTAGAGTAAAAACATAAAGAAACAACTATGATGTCTAGAGATTTGTGAAAAATGAACTAGTGTGCCTCGGTGTGTTTCAAGGGGTTCAAACAGTTACATTGAAGTCAAAATTGGTGAAAAGGTTGGAAATGAGTATTACAGTGTGTTTAAGGTCAAAAAAATTTTGTAAGACTCCCCAAGGACCACCCAAAATTTTCTTGAGGAGGACCCTACATTTTGACCCCCAAAATCATCAATTGGTAGTGTTCCATCGATGAACAAAGCGATGAGTTGTCGAGTGGACAACGGCAAGTTTATTGTGTCATGAGTGGACACTTACAAAAGTAACAAAATGTTCCCAAAAAAAGTCGGTGACCAATACCAAGGAGCACTTGTACGGTCCGTGATCTGGTTAACAGGCCGTTGACGTGGACTCGTCCATGAGACCTGGTTCACAGTGCATGTATTAGTAATGTTAGGGGAGTTAAGTTCATAAGTTATTAATAATGGTTTTAATTGCTTAATTAAGGACTAAGTGTGCCCCGTAAGTCATTAAACTCACCTAATACCTCATTATTTAGCAAACACAATTCACTCTCACTTCTCTATACTTTCTATCACCAATCCTAAAGACCCCCATTGAGGACCAAGGTTAAAGCTACGTGAGGGATTGATTATTCTAACTATATACAAATCTTTTGAAAAAAAATCGAAAGGTATTGAAGCTATTCACTCTTGGGACTCCTTTCCCCAAGAGGCTCTTCAAAAAATTGATCTCTAAGATGTTTAAAATTATGGTTTTCTTCCAATTTCGTGGATTGCCTTACAAATTGATGTAACATTGTTTTGTATTGATCAATAGTGATATATTATGATTGTTTATTTGTTTATTCTTGTTATTGCTTAGAATTTTACCTAGCATCTCTAAATTATATATGATTGTCCCTTTCCATAACCTTGATTTATGAATTAGTTTGATTAGTTATTAAGGATGATGTAATTGAGTTAGTTATTGTATAGTTTACTGTTATATGATGATAATGAATGAATTAATGACAAAATATTGTGAAATTGATTGTTAAATCTTGAAGGAGGGTCTTGGAAGCAATGAGTAAGACTTTTATGAATGACCACTTTGCTTCATTTATTATGGTCTATTCTTGATGGTGATATTCAATTGAAGAATGATTATGTGAATATATTATAAATATGTAGACATGATGAATGTCATGACATCTTATGAGTATGTTGAATGTGAGGTCTATATAGGGGTATGATCATGAAAGGTTGAAAGTGATTCTCTTGTGTGCTTCATTATGATATGACTATGATGTGATTATCTCACTAATGAAGGATTGTAATGAACAGAAGTTCTCATTCAATACATAAAGAGCTATGATAATTATTATACAATGGTTAGTCCCTAACTTCTCTCTTGTAAATACATTTTTAAGAATGGCTTAAATACATTTCAAAAAAGGACGTTAGCTTAGCACCGAGTTAACTAGACATGAGGAGTGTCCCTTCCCAATGAGGGAAGGTAGGTTCACAATTTTTTAATGAGATGGGTACTATAATGAAAATGTTCATAAAGATGGTTTCCATACATATCTCCTAGTTTCTTAACTATGTGCCTCCATAGAAAGACTAGCCAGTGCATCCACCTAGAATGTTATGTTCATGTTTGGTTCTACCGTGGCTAGTAGAGAACCTTCTTTAGTTGTAGGGTTTCTATGACACCAGATTCCATTTTTAGATCACATGGTATATCGTAGGTTAAGTCTATTGTTACCGAAAGTAAAATGAATGAATGAAAGTAATAATGTTCGACACTAACTAGGCTTACTTAAAGGGTTCTACTTATTATCGGTAAGGGTATGAGACTTTACCTATGAATTGCACTATTTTACCTTTTGAGTATTCTAAGTGTATGTTCTTATGTGTTTTATTATGAATGAAATGCATGTGTTGAATTTAAATTATGTTGATCTTATATGGTGTTGACTTAATTGATGAACACATATTGGTCGAAGTTGCTATATATGATGATGAATATGCATGATATGGTGTTATGTGAAATATCAGTATTTGTTATGGTTTCTTTACTATTTAACTTAGTATATGTTGTATTATGGGGATTCACATGAGTAATTCACTACTTTGAATGGATTTTGATTATATGTATGGGTCTTGTATGCTTTGATGACATGAACTCTAAGATATGAGATGTTGATATGTCTTAATGATGACGTTTCTCTTTTGTTGGATATGAATATGTTTTAATGTTATTATGATTATGGACATGTATTGTTCTTGTGTGTACATAAAGTCTTTCAAAGTGACTTTGCCTGGTTTTGAACATAATGTCCCTTTGTGCATGATTTAAATGGTTTTGATTGCCTATGTGTATATACTTAGTACTTGTTAATTCTAGTGACTCATATTCTTTATATGTCTACATCTAGGAAGGTTCGGGCGATTGATGATTTCAAGGACACTTTCATGGAAGGCTTGGATCTTTTCCCAAGTTATTGGTGAGTCCTCATGTTAGACGATGATGCAACTTTTCCACTCTAGATATGATATTGACTATGTCTAAGACAATGGGTCTTTCCTTGTTTTGGCGACTTTATTGTAAGCATATGTGTGGAATATTTTAATAGTATAGGGGCTTTGCCAAAACCTTATACTTTTATGATAGATAATTTATATGTTAAAAAATATTAGACTACATTAATGAATTAAATATGTTGCATAAATGCGACGTCTATGTAAACATCACACAGGAGAAATTTGAGTAAATATCATATATTATATGATAAATGAGAAGTCTATGTATACTTCATATATAAAAGTTTTTCAAAATTTTCCACATTTTCTCTACCTATGATATGCAATGATGTATGATACGGACTATTCTAAGGACTCTTAGTGGAAGAAGACACTAGTTACGTCTACGGTGTGCTCTCCAATCATCACATAAAGGTTTTTTCATTTCGTACCTTAACGAAACAACGTTACTTTTAAAGTGGTGTATCTATTACTAAGTATAAGTTAATGATCTAGTATTGAGAATCACTATATTGTGTCAGTTCCAGTTGTAACACTTCCAAAAATCCAATATTTGTCATAAGGCTTAACATAGGTTTCATGGGGGATAGAAACTTTTATAAGACCTATGATGATGCATTTATGAGGTTTAGGAACCAAAACTTTCAAGAACGTCCATGACTTTTAAAAATTTGGTTCAAAGACGTACTAGCATGCCTTCGCCTATTTGACTAACTTTTAGGAGTCAGAAATTCATGAAATTTTGTTGAAAGGTATATAACATGTGTTTAAGTTGATTCATGGTTGAAACTTACAGGTACAACTCCCAATGACCAACCAAGGGCTCTTGAGGAGGGCCCTAGCACGTTATAGGCAGGACTGCCTGGGCCATGTGTACGAACGAGACTCAAACAACGGCTCGTGCATTGACTGACGAGCATCGTTGACAACCGTCATCCCACACTTATACAAAATTTGGAAACCCTCGCCTGCAGAAGTTTCTAACGAAGACGATGGTTGTGAAGGACGGAGGGGGGGACCAACCGTTGACTAACAGACGGCCCATCGATGGGTTTTAGTCTTTGAGGGTCCAAGTTCCTGCATATTTTAATTTTATTTAATTTAATTTAACTAAGGGTTATTTAGGTATTAAAGGAATATTAATTACCTAATTTTACCCCCATATATCGACCCCAACCCTCATTAGATAAACACAACTATAAAAATAAATAATCTTCCTTCTCTCTATATTCTCTCTCTATTGGAAGATACCATTGAAGACAAGCTAGGGGGAGGTTTTGAGAGCTGGAAAAGGGACGAATTCACCATCAACTTTTCATCAATTAACAAGGTATGGGATCTAATTCACCTTTGAGACTCTTTTCGCAAAGGGTTCCTTCAAAATGGATTTCCAAAGTTAGGTTTTCAAGTGGGTTTCACTCAATTACGAATTTGATGTTATGAACTGAGTTATTTATGTTTTGTTTAGAGTATTATGGATATACTAACATGTATTTTAACTTGATTATGGTACGTTGTCATGGTTTGACCTAAACCGAAAACATGATCATTAACTGTTATCCCTAGGTTTTATCTTATTGTAAATAGGGTTGTGATTATTCAATTGTCTTGATTATGGGTTAAATCACTATTACATGATGTTGATACACCAATCATTAATAAATTGGAATGAATTGTAGTCTTTTATGTAAATTTTGATCAGTGATCTAGGTTACGGAAATAGGCCTAAGTAATCTTGTTTAATCAATTATTTGGGATTGAATTATTGTGTAGTTTCTCTTCTAGTATTATTATCATGTTGATTTTTTAATTATGATGTGGAAGAACTAAATTGGATCGAATTGAGGGTTTATTATAAGGCCTAAAGGATGAACTATGAAGGAGACTTGGTATGTTTTGGAGTCTCTATCTTTACTTCAATTGTTATTAATTGTGGTTAAGTCATGATTTTATATTGGATTATGCATTGTATTAGGATTAAATGGTTGGTATAATGTTTAATTAAAATGTCTTGACTATGTTGTGAGGTTGATTAAGGTGTATGTGATATAAGGACGGTGATGACTATCAATGTGCCTTGTTATGCTATGAATGTTATTGTGTTAACCTTACGAATATGAATTGTGATGAAAGGACTATATTCATGCAATTCTTATTGAGATATTGATGATGATGATTATACAAGGGGTATACCCTATGACATAAACTAAGCTATGATCGATAATTAAAGTCTTAAAGACATTTAAACAAAGGGACTTAGTTTAGCATCGAGTGAACTTCATAATGGGAGGTGATGACTTCCCATAGAAGAAGATTCGCCCAATAGTTCTGCATAAGATGTTGACTTCCCGAAGAGGAATACTCATCCAGTAGATTCCCATGAGAGGAGGCCCCAACTATCAAGTGGTATGAAGAGGGAATATACTATCTCTTACTTCTTCAACTATGATTCCCCCATAGGAAAACTAGCTAGTGGATCCACCTCGAAAGCTATATTTATGTTTTGTTTTAATCTGGACGGTAGACCACCTTCCATTAGTGTAAGGTTTTACAACACTAGATTCCACACTTTGCTGTTGTGGTCTATGTTTGTTAAGGCAAGTTTTCCCTAAATTAAAATAAAGTGACGAAATATGAACTAACTAAGGTGGCTTGCGAGGTTTAACTTAGCCTAGGTAGGGGTATGGGCCTCTACTTATGCCTTGCACTAGTTCACCTTGATGGAAACTTTAGGAAGTCGATATTATGTTGTATATGATAATATGTATATGATGGTAACATGTTGATGCTACAATATAAATGATATTATTCTATTATGATTATCCTATTGAACATTTAATTGGGTTGTACTATTAAAGTATGATGTTATGTGTCCTTAAAGTTTATGTTATGTGAAGTTTGAAATTGGTCATGGTTTCATTTTGAGGCTACTTTCTTTAGTAAGGTTATGGGGCTTTGCTCTGTCATTGCACTTGTTTACTCGGTGAGGATTCATGAGTAGTTGTCTTGCTTATAATGATATGATTAACTCTTACTCATGCTTATTATGTTATTTCCTTGATGATAGACTTGTATTAGATTAAGGGCTCAAGTATGTCGAGATGAATATTACTTCGTTGAGTTAGTAAGCATGTGTTGTTATTTGGTATGACTTTCTTGATTTTGCATTAGACTTTTGAAAAAAGGTAAATGAGCATGGTTTAAATTAAATGTCCATGTTTAGCATGTTTTGTTATTATACGTGCATATGGTCTCATACTTAGTACAAGTGGCATACTAACCCTATTTTCTTCCTCTTTCCCAAACATTTTAGGTTCTGGTCGTTGAAGGTTTATCCAATACGGCTTGAAGAAGGCTTGGATATTTTCTATCATCCATGTGAGTAGGTCCTCACTTTCCGAGGGCGATGCAAATATCTCGCTTATGAAGTTTCTTTGTTTTTATAAAACTTTTATGTTCATTTCACTTTGATTTGAGTACGATTTGTATAAGCATATATTCTTCTTCTTTACATTGATATAGGGCTATGCCTAAATTACTATGATTTTTAGATTGTATGAGATGAGATAATCCTTAATACTATCTTCTATGTTATGTATATATTTATGTGCAATAAAAGTGGAGCTCTATGTAACTTCCTATACGAAGGGTCTACAATACTTGATGTGTATATTATGTGTATGTAGAGGTCTATGTAAACCTCCAAATTGAAGTAGTAAAAGTTTTAAACTTTCCACTAAATTTGACTTATGAATGTGATAATATAAGCTAAGAAGCTAGTCGTAGTCCTCAAAGAGGACGCCGCCGCCGGTTATATCTAGGGGGTAAACCTGAATGTGACACCAATATTAAGTGAGTTTCCCAATATCATTCAAGATTATATTTTTGGAGTCCCTCCTATGTGAGAAAGAGTTCAGTCTATATATTATTCTTCATACTCGTCATATCTTTATTATGCAATGTTTAATGCCTAAGAGGAGTTTAAAGATAAATTGGAGTATCTTATTGATTAAGGTTTCATTCGAACAAGTGTCTAACCTTGGGGAACTTTGGTATTATTTGTGAGGAGAGATGGTTCTCTGAAAATGCACATAAATTACCGTTAGTTGATGTCACGACCTGAGAGTATACGCTAGAAGAAATGGTATTCTCAAATTGTGGCATGGTGTACTTTACCTCTCAGAGGTCCTGTACAATCCCTTTAACATAATTCATTGAATACATTTATGAAAAGTAGTCATAAATTAAAACCTTTCACACGAAATTATAATACTTCAAAATATCGTTTATAGAAAATAATAAGGAAAGGCTAAGTCTAAAAATTGTCATCTCAGACGCACGAATATTTTGGGACATGGCGCGTACAATAACATAAAGAAATATCTAATTATATTGCAATACTTTTAAAAAGAAAACTAAATGTAGTGATGTACTCGAATCTATTAAGGACGTAGACCAACTTTTTCTTGAATGGATGCTACTATCCAAGCTTTAATTCAAAACATATTCCTGCGTGCTTCTTCCCACACCTTGCACAGGTAGGATTAACACCTTTAGAAAAACTACCATCCTTAATGTTGACCTTAGGAGCACTAGGAAATCTTTGTTTGGATACTTCTTCTTAAACATAGGTTGGTTTTTCTCATCGGATCTACCCCTCTTCAAATTTCATAAAATCCTACTATTTTTGGACTCTTCAATCGATTGTGCATACACCATGAGTCTCAAAAAATACATGTCATTATGGAGCATAGTCGTACAATACTCTTACTTCACAAGGTAAGCAACATCGGTCACAAACCTATTGATCTCATCGCTAGAATTAGACACCAATAGAGCATACCTAGCCAACAAGGTGAACATTAAGGAATAATCTTCCACACTCATGTACCCTTTACTAAGGTTAATGAACTCCTCAAACATCACCTGCCTCGTCTCACGGGGAAATTACTTTTCTAGGAAAGCCTCTTTAAACTCCTCCCACTTTATAAGACCCGACTAAACCGGCCTATTATCTTTCATTGGGTGTACCACACTTAAGAAACTTCCCTCAATTGGTATAAGCAGGGTCTACCTTCTCCCTAGAAGTCACCCCCATAGCACCCAACACCTTGTACACGCCATTTTAAAACTCTTGGGGATCTTCTCCCACCTTAGAGCAAATAAAGATATGAGGATTTGTTCTCACAAAGTCCCTAAACCTTGAGAACATAGTGCTCTTCAAAACATTCACCCTAGGTTCAATACCTCTATTCAATTGAGTTGTCATGGATCAGGCTAAACCAAGTAGAGCCTGTCTAATCTCCTCATTAGTCATGTTTAGGTAAACCGCGAAAACCTAATTACCATAACTTCCATTAGGGACTTGATAACCTTGTGGAGAAAGTTGAACATCTTGGAAAACTTGAACTCATTGAAGACCTAATCAAACATGGGGAATTTCCTCATGCACTCCTTATTCTTCCAACCTTCTTGCAGCCATTCCTCTTATAGTCATACCCTTTAATCACAAGAGAAGAGATAAGGAATCGACATGTATAACTTCAAGTATATGGGCTCGACACAAGAGTGATGAAGAAAGTGAAATTCTATCATTCTATAGCTTCCCACTCATATTTGTGTCACGACTCACACCAATGAACAAGACTCTACTAGACGTGGCTTTAATGAGACATTGGATTCCTAAATATGACTTCATAACCTATACTCCGGTCATACCAAGTTTTGCACGACCCAAGAGTATATTCTAGTAGAAATCGTATTCTCAAATAGTGGAAAGACGTACTTGAACTCTCTCATGTCTTGTACAAGTCCTTTGACATCATTCATTGCATACCGTTATGAAAAGTAGTGCGGTATTATATCTTTTCACACTAAATTATAATACTTCAAATATCTCTTAAGAAAATCATAAGGAAAGGATATGTGTCAAAGTCACCATCTTAGACACACGAATATCTTAGGACACGTCCCATACATCAACACATAGATATGTATAAGTCTATTACAATACTTTTGACAAAAAAATTTAACATAGTTATGTCATCGAAAATATTGATGACATACCCAACTTTGCTTGAATGAATAACACTATCAAATTTTTACATCAAGAGACCTCTCAAATGCAACCTACACCTTAAAGATGCACTATGTATGGTGTCAAATAATTAAAATCATGATAAAAAGACATTTGTATAAAAAAATCTCTTTTTGAGGAAATCTTCATAAGAAAAGTATAAGAGTTGCATACATGTCAACCTTAGCACTTATAGTCACATTACACAATATAGAATCAAGATAACTTCAAATAAATTAAACATGATACCCTTTTACCAATGGTTATTCTAAGGCTCACTTGAGTGAGTTATGAAGCTACCATTCATACAACCGCTTCACTCAAACCTAAGTGATCCATTAGACTACCTAAGATAATATTATTCCCATTTCATCATTTTAATTCCCTACCTAAAATTACTATAAGAGTAACCTAAGTAACACATGAAATGACCACCCTTACACCCTTCCCAAGCCTAACTAAGATATCCTTAAAGCTACTTTGGATAAGTAACTTTTCATTAACATACATTTTACTCAAGTCAGTATGTTCATTAATCCAGTTAAGAGACCTTCAACAACTAATGACTTTCACATTATGGTCTTGGTTAAGACCTATGGAACCTACATACTAACATCTTCCAATCCTACTAGTGCAATGTCTAGATAGCGTCCCATTCCACTACCTTAACTTTGTAATACTTTTCCAACACTAACATTTATCCTACTTTGTGATAATAAGAAATAACCGACATGGACCATACTAACTAGGCATGGAATTCGGAGTCTACCCAACTCTGATGGAGGGTGTTCTACTTTCCAATGGTAGAACTAGGAAACATCACATGTAGTTACATGGTTAAGGAATATCAAGGGTTTCTTTGTACAATCCTCTCAACTAAAGAAGGTTCACTCCCCAAGCATATTATCTTGGTGCTAGCCTTTGTTCTCATAGATTAGATCAATCTATGGGTATATGAAGAGGCACTATATATACGTCACAACCAAATAATAGTACACCTTACCAAAGGGGTCCGCTAAGGCAGCCACACAATGGTCAAATAGGATAGCTTCATAACTTTTCTAAATATCATTTCATGCCTTTCTAGCTAACAAACCCCTAATACTATCATTCATACAAGAAAGATACTATTACGACTTTCAACTTCAAGGATATCATAACCTTTTATCTAGATTGAAGGTTTTACATAAATTACCCTCGTAACTATGCTCAAGGTCATATTTCAGTCATATTTACACAAGGTGCTTTATACTAATAAGTCAAGAAGCATATTCACATCCTACATGGATCAAGTAGAGTAAAATAGGTTTACCACAACAAGACACACATATCGTATTCTTATCATATTTACAATATCATTCAAGTAGCACATAGGTCAACTAAGTATACTATAAGTCACCCTACACACTCCAATAGAGTAATCAACATAAATCATTATAATTTCCTATAATAAACGAGGAAGATTCATACTTTGATACCAAGAAACACATCTTAAGGCATCACCATATTCTACTATAGAAATCTATCATCAACTAGATGGATTCGTGACATGACTTCACATACACACATAAGTCATGTAGACCTTTACAATTATCACATATCAATGTCATAAAATTACAATATTCTAATTCATAAAGTAATGCCGACGAGGCCACATTCTTTCACAATTCATATGGTAAGGCCGACAAGGCCACATTATTCACAAGTATAGCACATAAGCACCGCCACCATAAATAGACCATACATAGATCACAATTGAATTACCTATATTACACAATATTCAGAAGATTAGGTCAACATACCACCATTACATCCACTACAACTCCAATCCATAGTAAATTTAACCTATTCAATCCACAAAGGCTCTTACCAAAAGCCATGATCACTAATTCAACCCAATAATCACAATATAGAATCATACAAGATAATCTAATATGAAATTCATCAATTTAGGACATCCTACATATAATTTTAATATGCTTCTTACATAATTTAATAGACCAAATCAAACTACACAAGAATTCAATACAATTGAGACATAATCAAATCACCAATAATATAGTCAAAACTAGGATTGCATGATATTCATGGGTTAATAGAGATTTTGATCTTAAATCATCAAATTAACATCAATTCAATCATACTTCATTGATTCAAAATGTTTTATGCAAGAATCCATGGCTAGATAACAAATAGGAAAATTTTTTTTTAAAGAAACTTAGAAATCTCTTTGAAGATAGGATTCTTGGATAAAGAGATGCAAGGATGAACCATCATACCTTGTTTGATGATTAGCCATGAAACTGAGAGAAAATTGAATGAGAAAGAAACATCAAATCTCCAATTTTCTTTTTAAGCTTCAATGGTGTTCTAGAGAGTTCTTCTTTGGTATTTAGGTTTTAATTTTTAATAATGAACTTGGTTTGGGGTTAAAGACTTATTAATCTAATTAAAATACCCATATTACCCTTGAGTAACCGCCTAAAACATTTTAAGAACAGTATGTGAATTTCCCAAACTAGCCTTCACATGGCAGAGACACTTGTAGAAAATCTGCATATGTCAGTCGCATATCAAGCTACGCCGCGTAGACCAACCTACGGACCGTCCTAATCATCCATTTTTTCGGTAAGAGGATAATCAAATGGGTACGATCCCCAGTATAAGAATAGACCAACTCCCCAATTGACGGGACATCTATTTACCTAAGGGCCATCGATTGCTTCCGTTGATTGAGTATATTTTTTGCTGTTTTTGGTCACTTTTTGGGTCCTCCTTAACAACCCTTAGGTTGGTACTTGGGGAGTTTTACCTAGACGGTTACAGCTCAAATACCTTCATATACAAGTTAGGAACCGTGCAGATCAATTTCAACCAAAATGAACACGTAAAACATGCGAAGTCACACCTGAAAATACAAGCACGTCTAATGGAAAAACATCTGAACTTTGTGAAAGTTCTTGAATGTTTGACCTACACATACTAACCAAACTATAGATACTGCCTCAAAACACTATTTTACGACTCTAAAACCTCATGTCGTATGTGATTGGATCTAGCTTAACCTATGTTATTTTAGAGGCGTTATAGCTGAACAAGGTTACTATCATTAATAAGTATCTTCTTCCGAAGATTGATGATCTGTTTGATCAACTTCAGGGTTCCATTTATTTTGTAAGATATACCTCATATAATGCTATAATCAGTTCATAGTATGGGAATGTGATATTCCAGAGACATTATTGAAAACCTGTTATGGGCATTAGGAGTTTCTAGTTATGGAATTCGGATTAACTAATGCTCCTTCAACATCCATGGTCCTTGTGAAAAGAGTATTCAAGCATTATTCAGATACTTTTGTTATTGTATTTATTGATGGTATTCTAATATATTCAGTGAATGAGAAATAAATCATGCTAGTCATCTTAATGTAGTTCTTTCAACTCTTAATGATAGCGAGTTTTATGCTTAATTCTCTAAGTGTGAGATTTGGTTTGAGTATGTGACATTCTAAGGCCGCAGTGTTTCTAGTTATGGTATTTGAACTAATACTTAAATTATAGAGGGAGTACATAACTGGCCTAGAACCTGATCTCCAACATACATTAGGGGTTTTATCGGACTTACTTTCTATTATAGAGTGTTTATCGAGGGGTCCTCATCTATTTCATCCCCTTAGACCAAATTGACAAAATATAGTTAAGTTTCAATCGTCTAAATATTATGAGAAAATTATTCAGGGTTTTAAAATATAGGTTACTATTGCACCACTATTTACATTACCAATGGGAAAATAGGGCTTAGTTATATATTGTGATTCCTCCATAGTTGGACTATATTTTGTATTGATGCATAACGGTCATATTATACTCCAAAAAATAGAAGATTCGTGAGAGTAATTGATGAAACAATGATTTAGAATTAGCTATTGTAGTATTCAGTTTGAAAATATGTCATCACAAACTTTATATTGTTCATCTAGATGTGTTTATAATCACAAGAGTGTTTGGTATGTGTTTAGTAAGAAAGATATTAATCATAGACTAATGAGCTTATTTGAGTGACACGAGGATTATGACATCAGTATTATCTAAATAAAAACAATATCAAACAAAAACCATAAAATAGTAAAACAATAAATGTCCGAACAGGGTTAGAACTGGTGACCTCTTGATCAACAGTCAAATTCTCTACTATTAAGATATTAACCCTTGATGCTACCAAAGCCCTAAATTTGGGTGTACGTTGTTTATTGTCTTCAACCCCATGAGAAATTTTTATATGGGTAGTACTTCTCGTGTTAAGGTAGAAAAGAAAGTGTTATGAAAATATGTTCATAGATTTGCACGATTAGTTGTTTGGATAATGGATTCAGATGAAAGAGGAGTAGTGGTGAGGAATGGGGTTGAATCATCGTTTGTGTCTTAAATAAATGAGAAACAAGTTCTAGAACCAATTTTATAGAATTAAAGCCACATGTTAATATGAAAAAAGTGATGGGTTTTATAAAAGGGGATGTTAGGGTATTTAGGTAACAAGGTAGGTTGTATTTACCAAAGGTGGATGAACTCCAATAGAGGATCATGGACGTAGCTCATAGCTCCAGATATTTATTGATCCATGTGAAACCAGCATGTATCGTGACTTGAGAGAAGTCTATTGGTGGAGTAGTATGAAGAAGTACATTGTAGATTTGTTGCTAAGTATTTGAAATTTGAATTAGACAAGGTAGATCACTATAAGATCGATGGTATGGCTCAGAATATAGATATTACGAAATTAAAGTGGGAGATGATTAAAATGGATTTACAACATGCAGATTACTCCTAAGAAACTTCATATATAACACATTTTGACTAGTTGAACCACTACACGTGACAACTGAAACTAAGAATAAAGATGATAGTTTTATAGTTTCTACAAAGCCTCTATTGGAATCCATCAATGTACCACTATGAAATTATGCATAATAAAGACTCGGCGAACCCCCGAATCAACCAAGAGATCACTACCAAACGCTGAGTATCATGTGCTTCTATTGGGGAGATTTACTTTTGAGTGCTTGTACTTGCAACATGAAATGTAACTTCTCGAATAGGGGACTTCAATACCAAATAATGTACTTAATACGTAAGGCATAAAATAACCATATGTAATCTAAGAGTTCAGGTGAAACCAAATACCAATAAATAAGGATTAAAGACCACCTTTGCTTGTACTTGTGCAATCATGTGTTTTACATTCCTTTCTTTACTTTTCTGTACTTTATAATGTTTATAAGACATATGATACATATGACCAGCTGATCAGCGGTACAAGAGAATGACCCATGCTAGGCATTATAACCTCTGGGATGTTGTCGTCATAATTCCACAAATTGGAATCTGACCATTCAAGACTTTTGCCTTTCTGCTGCCACCCTCTTAAACCAATAGGGATTGACCCATGCTAGGCTTTTTCCCTTGATCTACCACCCTGTACCAATTGATATCAGCCCATGCTAGGTTTCACCTCCAAGCAGCCAGTCTTCTATACAAATCGGGATCGACCAATTATAAGAATTTTCCCTTGAGTTGTCACCCATAATTATATTTATTGCTTCACAGAGATTCTTTAATCATTGAGATTGTTGTTTTGATGTTCATAATTCTTTTGAGATTGTTCTTTCGATAATCATAACTCTTTTGAGATTGTTCTTTTGTTGATAATAATTCATTTGAAATTCATATATTTTTTTTCATAATCAATGTTAATATTTGGAATTATGGACCTGTAGTAAAAGAAATATGAATATGGATTTATAATAATAAAAATTACATGGGAAGAAAATGTTATACCAATGTGACACTTAGGAGCTTATATGACTCGGTAAGAAATTTGACATCTAAAAATTAAAGAACATCACGTGAGGGCATTTAACATTCAGCCAAGATATTTGAACTCTACATGATACTAACTAACTAATATAAAATACAAGGTGTTCATTAATGTGTAAATAAATGGGAACATAGGCTAATTCAACTTAAGGATGGGTACATATTCCAAGTAAGTAAACATAGAATGTATTATAGAGCAAGTAGGGATCTTGTGAGATAACATTATAGTCTAATATAATAGGTGAAATAACCAATAAAGGGAACACATGAACATGTGAAAAGATGACCCATACGATGGAATTGTTAATTAAATCAAGTTTCGATGATTTGGGCAGATCGTATATAAAACATATAATCATATGTACCATGTGTAATCTTGGATCACTTCAATTTATATGAGGGAAATATGTGCCAGGGGTACTTTGACGATGAAAAAAGTTTAAACCTTTCATGCTAACATTTGGTAGAGTAAACACGTATAAATTTAGTAACAAGCACATATTAGACTGCTCACTTGAATAATCTAGGGAATACGAACTTTAACTATAGATCAGTCATTACCAAGGGCAATTAGAAAGCATATTTTTTGTAATGCAAGTTTAACATTCATGCCAAAGAAGTAGGAAATGTAATAACCTTACATAACTTGCTATACAAATAAAAATGTATGACTTAAGCTCCTTATCTTCAGATTGCTAATCTACAATAAAATATGTTGTAAGACTAGTATTATTAGCTTTTGATCTCAAAGATCTAAAAAAAATAATAAACAAGCAGTAAGCATATCAAGTGTCCTAATAAACTCAAGAACAAGAGGAAGAAATTTGCACTAGCTTACCTTGCTAGACAAAACTACCACGACTAGGATTCATCAAGGTAAAGGTTATCCTCTTTAACTCGACTTAAATTATGAATTCCAATAGCTTAAACTCCCTAATATTAAAGAACCCTAATGGTATTTAATGGATGTTGTATGAAGATAAGAGAGAGAAGAGACAAATATCTAGAAATCAATTTTCTTTCAAAGTTAAAAGTGTTGGAAAAATCTGATATCAAACCCTTTTAATTGACATGCTTTGGACAAGTTTCTCAGTCATTTTGGGCCATAATTTTTCATGTATGTGACCCAACTACTTGGACTTTTCACTTGGGGCTTTTTGGAATTATGAATATTTGGCCTTTTGCCACCTTTCTTGTTTTTATTTGCATCCAATATGTGTATTTATTTTAGGCCATAAATCTAAGTAGGTGATGCACCTAGTTTTGCATTAAAATTATTTCTTGTGGGCTTGGGAAGATTGAGCCTTGGCTATCCATTTTCCCCTTATTCTTCTATCGAACATGGGACAGATTAATGCAAGTAGGTGTAGTGTACTTGTCCCAATACATGGTAAAAAGAGTCTTAGTTGGTGATGCACCTATTTGGTCCTTTTGTTGGTCAATAAGTCAAAGTAGGTGATGCACCAACTTGTAACCTACTAGCTTAGTGAGGTCATACAAGCACCTCAATATTTTATTTAAATTCAAGATCTTAATTACTTTTACATAACTTAAAACTTATATAGACTATGTCACTATAAACTTTAGACTGAAATACAACCTTATGATATCAAGTTTAAGTACTTCCATCAATGTCTACTTAATCGGGTCACATTAAGATTTATGGGTAGTTCAATTTAAGCCTATTATATTGCCACTAATGGCATAGAAAACCGAATCCATAACGATACCACAAGGCAGTTTATCAGCGTTATCTAAATAGAACTGATACACGTAGAATACGACGTATTACATGTCAAAAGGTCAAGATCAGCAACTCATGCTTACAATATCAATTGCATATATATAGAGAAAGATAACAATATTAATCAATGTTATAAATCAATTTGAATAAAGTTCCATTAATAACCAATCAAAATTGTCAAACCAACTTTATAAGCAAAAATCAGAGAATTAGGGAGATCATAGGTTCATGGAGTTTTTAACTTTAAATCATTAATAAAACGATAATATAATCATAACAATTTAGTTAAAACCAATTAATGAAAAAACACACGAGTTTGAGGAAGAATTGGGACTTTGATTATCTTTTGAAAACTTTAAAACTATTTTAGAATTGGCTCTAGGGAGGAATCTAACTCTAGATAATGATTCAGCATATATATTGAGAAGACCACTAAAGTTGGGCTGAAAACTCTGGGAACTGACCCTTTTCCTTGGAGATTAAAAGTTCTTCAATGGAGAACTTGGGTGGACAAAGAATTCAGACAGAAGTGAGAGAAATAGGGTTTTTCAATTTGAGCATTTTTTTTTGTGGTAATTGGTGTAAAATGACTTAAATTAAATATGTCCTAAGACCCTAAACAACCCAAAACAAATCTCACTTGGTTGGACATTTTACTTAAGTCGAACATGACTTTTATATTCGGGGTTTCTTTTGCACAACAAGTTCGTGTGGAAGAGGTGTTCCGTGTAGTTTCTAGAAATTAATTTTGGGAAAGAGAGGTCCATGACAACGTCTGTGACACGGACAACCTTTTTTGTCCTTAATGGAGCAATTCCGCGTTGAAGACTAGGTCTGCCTACCTTGTCAGCATCTTGACAGAATCTTGGGTCCTCCTCAAGGACTCTTAGGTTGGTTGTTAGGGAATCATACCTGAACGCTTTGACCCTAGATATGATTATTAAGGAAATAGGGTCAACAATACTAATTTATACACTCCAAATAACACATAGACTTAACAACATACTAGAACACACCAGCACAAAAAAGACTAGCTCCCGGACGTCTTGGTCGTCCCTTGATGTTTAGACTTTTATGAAAGAAAAATAGGTTAATTACAGTAGTTTATGTTTACAAACATCATTTCAATAATTTTAAGTCATTGTTAAAAATATGAGTCTCTAGCTTAATTCATTGGATTTTCGTGATGTGTCACGATAAAATCACATAGTTCATAGTGATGGTTGTTGGTTAAACAGTCTCCAAAATAGAGTATATTTTGTATTTTATGCATAAAACTGACATATTTTTTTGTTTTAAATACATTGATTTTTTATTTAGTGTATTAACTAATTTATATAAACTGCACCTTTACTATAATTTCTTTTTTATACTCTATTGATTTCGGTATCTTTATCATACCCCAACCTACACCTTAGACGTTGTCGGCACTCGAGAAAATTTGTTAGCCCAAGTAAACCCTTCTCCAGGCTAACTACTCAGTGGATGACTTAAAGCATAAAATTCAAATGTTCAATACAACTTTACTTAACTATTTACGAGATAACTTAGAACGTTTAAATATAAAAAGTTTGTCACGACCGCGGAGCACCCACTAGCTGTAACCGGCATCGTCCTCCTTGAGAGGACTGTAGGCTAGCCTGGTAACATTCTTCGTTACATTTCATAGGTTAAAAAGTGCAGAAAATTAAAACTTTTCATATACGTATCCTTATAATGAGTTTTTCATAGATCTCTCGCATACTTAATATGGAGTTTACTTACAATCCTCACATATGATGCATACAGAGGCTTCTCATTTACAAAACAATAAATACCTAGGAATTAGACTAATACTTCGTCTCATATTGAACCATCTAAATGACTACAAATGTTTGACATAGCCATTAGAAAGTCAAGATTCCATTTCAGGCTTATATAAATGTTCCAAATGATAAAGGAATGAACAATATCTTTATGAAAATACAACTTCAATGCTAGAGAGAGAAGGTAACATCCCCGAACATGAGGACCTACCTACACATGGAGAAAAGGGTCCAAGACTTCTTCAATTTTCCATCTAGGAACTCAATGTCCAGAACCTATATATTTGTAGAAAACATAGAAATATGGGATAGTAAACAACTTGTATTTACTATTTATATATGCACATAAGAGCATTTGAAGACATGCATGAAAGAGACCATATTTTTTAGAAACATGCTAAGACATTTTGAAAATCATTATTCACATACAAGAGAGAATATAAAATACAAGGACCACAAAATATAATACATGTTCATAAAAATGAATAATATCATAATAATTTAATATTAGCATTTCATGTTCAATAAGTCATATCATCAACATACAATACCCTTACAATGTGAAGCCCCATAACCCCAATCAATCAATTAAAAATACAGGAGATCATAAGTAATTCCTTTCTTCATAACAAATATCATCATAGGTAGTCATCACTACAAATAGAATTTTAGACCAATCCCGTGTTCATCAATGTAACACTCCGAAAGTCCAATACGTAATCTAGAGCCTCACATGATGAACTAAACCTTAAAAAAGTTTCTACATTTAATTTAATGTATTAAAACTATTTAGTTTGTGTTAGATTCAAAACGTCTAGAAACGTCTAAACCGTCGAGAAACTAGCGCACATGAACTAGTAAAATGTCGTTAGATTTTGTGAAGGTTTGGAGTAGTTGTTTAAAGTCTAAAACTTATAAAAACACTTCAAATTGGTTAAATCATATATATAGGGGTTAAACGACAAGGTCGGACCCCTCAAGGATTGCCCTAGGAGTCCACGAAGGGACCCCAATTTTAGCCAACAAGTTGGCAAAAGGCTCATATAGTCATGTAGGAATAACCATGCTTCAACTCTAAGACTACACACATAAAGACATAATCATAGTCTAACATGATCACCTAATCACCTAACATAAATATAAGAACCGATAGTTTCACTTAATCACAAGTAGATAGATATGATCATACTTCACATAATAAACCACACATATAATCAGAATATATGAAGTAATTTGCCGAAAAGGCCATGATCATCATTACATATATAGTAACGCCGACGAGGACACTTCATTCACAAGTAATGAACATAGCACCCCCACCATTAGTGGACCATAACAATCACAATATAATACAAGATCAATTAACATATAATAAAGCGAATTAGGGAAGATTATCACCAATACATTCTTACCATTTTAATCCATATCTAAATCATCAAATTTAATACCAAAACTCATTACCCATGGACATGAACATCAATTTAATACATACACTATAATACTCAATGTATTTAGGTTAATTTAATATAGATTTATAAATCTGAGACAACCTATAAATCAATATAAATCTATATTGAATTGACCGAAAGTTTCCAATCCAAATATGTTTGTATACGAGTTTAGGACCTCCCATATCAATTTGATCAAAAGCGAACACATAAAACTCGATGAAACTATGGTTTGATAATGTAAGAACTGTGGTTCTGTATATATTATGTTGTGATTAGCTACTGCCTACTATCTTTATTATGATGTTTATTTTGAAATATTGAGGAAAGGTGGTAAAGGCTTGGATGAAGGGTAAGTCTTTCTACCTTGGTTAAGTTATATTGAAGTAACTCTAGAGTGGTATGGTCCACCTTTGGTTGCAGTGCTTACTTTAAGTATATCATGAAGTTATATGTGTATTGTGAGATTGTCCTTGAAGGCATGATATATTATGTGAAGTGATGATTTTTATATGCATATGCATTGTATGTGTTAGAAGGTTGAAATGAGTATCTTGAAGGGTTTATGTCTAAATGAAGTATGTATTTGATATGTGAAGTATGATAATGTGTGAGTTTTGATAAATGTGGGTACGAGCATGTCTAGAAGGCAATGGTACGAATAATGGTTTTTATGTGAAAGATGTATTCACATGTACTCAAACGCAGACTTAAATGCATTATTGGAGTCAATAAATGAAAATGGAGGATTATACGGTAGACACTCTTCGTGAGTAGAGATGAAGTGTCTAGTCCATCTATACTATTCCAAAGTATAAAAAAAGGGATTTTGGAGTGAACAATCTTCGTGAGTTGAGATAAAGTGTTTAGTAGTAACTTTATCAATCCTGATGAGCTTCCAATGACAGTTTGGAGTTTGAATACCCTTCGTGAATTGAGATGTCACTACACCATTTTAGGTCTACGGCAACAGTAAATCTTTACAACGCTTATAAAGTGTTGCCTAAAATACTTTTGGGAACACTTTTAAAGAGTAGCCAATGATTTTGACTTTTAGCTACATTAATTTTAGCAACACTTCTAAAATGTACTCTTTAATGGGATAAACTACACTTTATAAGTGTTGTTTAATATGATATAATTGACAACACCTATTTATATATATGGCCACACTTCTAAAGTGTTTTATTTTTACAATTGAAAATACAACACATTATAAGTGTGGCCTTAAAATTTTCACTAAAATATTATATTCCCTCCAAACATTTTTAACTCTCCCTCCCATTTCTATTTGAAAAGATTATTAATAAAACATTAAAACTCTTTTCCCCAAATTGAAGAACACGGTCTCCATATGTATGAAGAACATGATTTCAATCTGAAGAGCACTGTTTCCATATGTAATTTCTTGTTGAAGAGCTGAAGATTTGTTTAATTTGAAGAGGTTTATCAGTCAAATCTTGCTCAAAAGCTGCCTTCGCTGAAGGTTACACCTCGCTGAAAAGTTAATCCCAGTGAAGAGGTTGTTCCATCATATTCTCGTTGAATCATTCCCAGATTGAGTTGTTCCTTCATATTCTCACAGAAACTTCATCACATTGAAATGATTTTGTTTAAATAGGGTTTATTTGTTACTAACTCCTCTTGTTGATGCAGTTAGTGAAGGATGTGTCTTTCTGATGTAGCTATCAAGTTTACTTCATCAAGTAAAAGTGCACAAAGAGAAAGCTTTATCCCCTTCGAGATCACATCTTGAGAAAGGTAACACCATTATCATTTGTTCTGTTCATCCTCTGTATCTTATATCAAATGAAATACTAGTTCTGCTAAATCTAGATAGGACGCTGAGAATAACCTTATCTATGAAAATCTACTTATATTTGAACCATTCTACATAAAGTACCTTGTAAAGTTAGAGCATGTTCTACTTATATCACCTTCTCGGCATTTAGAATTGACTTGTTTCATGCCACTTTGGATAGAAGATTACTTGGATGTGGCTATCATGTTCCAGTAAGTGTTATTACATTTGTATTTTAATTAAAATTACGCAGACTTGTACTACTTTGTGATTCTTCTTACATCTACATAATTTGTATTTTTCTTGATAAGTTGACCTAACGTATGTTTTTGCTGTGAATCCGAGATTATGTCTTGAGTTCTCTATGACTAAATCTTTTATATTGTGTTTGTATGTCATGGGATTAATCGAATTATTATCCAACTCCATCATTATTAATTGTAAACTCATTTTTTTGATACTTTGTGATTTCCTTTAGTGAATTCTATGTCCCAAAAGTTTGTGGAACTGTGATACTTGATCTTTCCTTGAACAATTATAATGTTATTATTTGTAATACCCATGAACTGTGATACTAAATGATGGATTTATGTTCTGGTGAAAATGTTTTTACCATTATAAAAAAAATATAAGTACATAACAACAGTACTATCATGGAGCATTGACCGTCGTGGTCATGACGGGCCGTCGTGGTCATCCGTCGTGGTCATGACGGGCCGTCTTGGTCATCTGTCGTGGTCATGACGGTCCGTCGTGGACTCCGTCGTCCCATACTTGCAAGTTTCTTCTGCTACTTCTCTGCTCTTCATGACGAACATGCAGGACGGACCGTCATGGCTACGACGGTCCGTCA